>NC_079173.1:39984108-40041608 GCF_947568905.1 Ostrea edulis
ACAATGAAAGATCAATGAATACGACACACACATCAGAATATGGCTAATGTACCATTAAACAATAATTAATGTTTTGAAATTCAAAAATCAAAATGTGTTTTATCTGGTCCCGGCATGCATTTCACCTGTTTGATATTTGAATACACAATTATCTAGCAAAAGTACTTTACTGTGTATCATTTGGATCAGTATACGAAATCAAAAACTGCTTTTCATTTCAATGTTAGGTAAGTAGGAATATGTAGGTCAAATGAAGTCGACAATAGATTTCTTTATTCTTGAAATGAATAGGTATTTTATGTTTTCAGCATTTTCCTTTTAACTTTTTAGTACAATGACAATTTACATAGTGTTCTTGACACACATATTCACTAAGTTAAATTCATTTTCAAAGATAAATTTTAGATATGTAATCAAAATACATTTGTAGCAGCTCTGACTTGAGACAAAGAGAGCAGCCTTTGATGTGTTGCTTCGTTCTACTCCATCAAAAATATATTTTTAACGATTTTTATCTCACACTAAAAGTTTATCAATTTGCTAGTGCATGTATCTTCTTTCGATGACAAAACATTTTGCTGTCAAATCTTAAATTATATATTGATAAATATCTTTTGATTATTTCACTATAAACAATATTACAAGTTCAAACAAACATACATACATAAAAAGACAAAAGAAGACTTTCTCGCATACTTCTTGTCAGAGTGACCCCTGCGCCGTGACCTTTGAGCACTATAGGACCAATCCCGATGTTCACTCTGTAGAATATTAAACATACTTTTCTTTTACGCATGCTCAGTGTGTATTGATACAGCGGTTCATATATTTTATTATAACACCCCCCCCCCCTTCCCTCTCAACAGAACATTCTTCAAATTCTCCAGCCGTCGATAGGATATGTCCTCAGTATTTCATTCATGATAGCTAATTAGTATAGCCTTGTAATCAACAGATGGGGACAGCGAGTGTGTGTACTTGTGATGGGATTTATTTTGATATTGATTCCGATTAAGCGGCAATGCATGTAGCTAAGATAGATAACACCAAATATTGTAGGATAAAGCTTATTATAATCGAATATTGAACCACTTCACAATTGCATACATATTAGATATTTGATTGACTTTGACGCGTGTTCAATTTCGACGTGACGGATTGTATCTCAATACCCCATTTGATGAAAGCTTGATTACCTTACGTTAATGAAATCAAATTTATATGGTTTTTCTTTCCACTTGGGATTTAAAAACTCTTTCAAAGACGTAGCGTAGGCGATGACGAGTGTACGTACATGTAGATTAAATTCTAACAAATACAACCAATGTAAGATTATATTGTAGATTCGCCGTGAGCTGCTAATGATCTTGGCAAACACAGAAATAATGTATTTTTATAGCTTGTTATAGAGGTTATATCTTGTGGCGGTTATAGCTTGTGTCTGTTATACATGTAGCTTGTGGCAGTTATAACTTGTTGTGGCTGTCATAGCTTGTAGTGGCGGTTATAGCTTGTTGTGGCTGTCATAGCTTGTTGTGTCGGTTAGAGCTTTTTGTGGTGATCATAGCTTGTTGTGGCGCTTGTAGCTTGTTGTGACGGTTATAGCTTGTTGTGGCGGTTAAAGCTTGTTGTGGCGGTTAAAGCTTGTTGTGGCGGTTATAGCTTGTTGTGGCGCTTGTAGCTTGCTGTGGCGGTATAGTTTTTTGTGGTTGTGGCGTTTATACATGTTATAACAGTTTTACATGTATATTGATGAAGCGATTATAGCTTGCTGTAGCTGTTATAGCTTGTTGTGGCGGTATAGCTTTTTGTGGCTGATGTAGCTTGTTGTAGCGGTTATCGCTTGTTGTGGCGGTTATAACTTGTGGCAGTTTTAGCTTGTGGCTGTTGCGGTTATAGATTGTGGCGATTATAGCTTGTTGTGGCGGTTATAACTTGCTGTGGTGGTTAGATCTTAATGTGGCGGTTATAGATTGTTGTGGCGGTTATAACTTTTGGCAGTTATAGATTGTTACTGTTGCGGTTATATCTTGTGGCTGTTGCAATTAAGGCTTTTTGTGACGTTTATAGCTTGTTGTGGCGGTTAAAGCTTGTTGTGGCGGTTATAGCTTGTTGTGGTGCTTGTAGCTTGCTGTGACGGTATAGCTTTTTGTGGTTGTGGCGTTTATACATGTTATAACAGTTTTACATGTATATTGACAAAGCGATTATAGCTTGCTGTAGCTGTTATAGCTTGTTGTGGCGGTATAGCTTTTTGTGGCTGATGTAGCTTGTTGTAGCGGTTATCGCTTGTTGTGGCGGTTATAACTTGTTGTGGCAGTTTTAGCTTGTGGCTGTTGCGGTTATAGATTGTGGCGATTATAGCTTGTTGTGGCGGTTATAACTTGCTGTGGTGGTTAGATCTTAATGTGGCGGTTATAGATTGTTGTGGCGGTTATAACTTGTGGCGGTTAAAGATTGTTACTGTTGCGGTTATATCTTGTGGCTGTTGCAATTAAGGCTTTTTGTGGCGGTTATAGCTTGTTGTGGCGGTTATAGCTTGTGATTGTTGCGATTAAATTTTGTTATGGTGGTTATAACTTGTTGTGGCGGTTATATCTTGTTGTGGCGACTATAGCTTGTGACTGTTGTGGTTGTATCTTGTTGTGTCGGTTATAACTTGTGGCGGTTATATATTGTGACTGTTGCAGTTATATCTTGTGGCTGTTGCAATTAAGGCTTTTTGTGGCGGTTATATCTTGTTGTGGCGACTATAGCTTGTGATTGTTGTGGTTGTATCTTGTTGTATCAGTTATAACTTGTGGCAGTTTTAGCTTGTTGTGCCGGTTATAACTTGTTGTGGGGGTTATAGCTTGCTGTGGTGGTTATAGCTTGTTGTGGCGGTTATAGCTTGCTTTGGCGGTTGTAGTTATATCTTGGTGAGGTTGTTATACAAATGTAGCTTGTTGTGGTGGTTGTAGCGACTACCTCCAATTGGAAGAGCTGTTTCTTGTTGGTGCGATAAATCGGATGTTGATTTGAGTGTTGTCCCATAACAAATTTCATTCGCAATGAACTTCTTCTGTTTGATCCTTGCACTTTTAGACCACTCCCCTTTGTTAGACCTTTGTAAAGCCATGTGTATTATACTTATCTTTTTAAAACTTCATGTACTCGGTGACTATGAATAAATGCATTCCCCATTACATGATTCACATAGTCCCGCCCTTGGGTCCGAGCCCTTCACTTACATAGCCCCGCCCTAGGGTCTGAGCCTTTCACTTAGTTTCACCAATTTCAGTGCTCATAAAACGTTGCACATATTTCTATCTCTATATTGTACAACAGAGCCCATAAAAATGGTGGTTTTGTTTTAAATATTACAATATTTTAAACTGTTTTTACCACCACCTCTCTCCTCAATACTTGAAGAGGATCTGTGAAAAATATTCTAATTGTAGTAGATTCATAGGTTTACATGTGCATGACCGCACGACTCGCATAGGTAATTAACGTAATAATCTTTTATATTGCCTATTAGAAACTGTCAAGGAAGACCGACAAATGCAATGCAGCTGATGGTTCAGTACTTCGTAAATGAAAGCCGCGCTTCGTGCTCGGGTAACACTGTTTAAATAAAACCCACCTGATTAATACCCAATACTCCTGTACATGTAATTCGGGTTTTCTCACTGCTTTCATTATAGTATATGTCTACATTTCACTGTGTTTTCACCATGAAATTATATTGCCAGATTTATGTTTTATTCCACAACAAAACCACGAGATTCTTATTTCCGTCCCCAACAGAGGAAACGTGGACTTAAATCTGTACAGGGCTCTACCTGTTTTACAAACCAGCCAAAACCGGTCTCCAGTGAGTCAGCTGTTAATATTCTGTCATTTCTACAGAAATATCGAAGGATTAAATCATTTCATAGAGAAAATGTAGATATATATGCATTAAAATCAATACTTATTTTTTATGCATCTAGGAAATCACTCTTATACGATGACAGTGTTATCATTTCACAGCTGTACCTGAAGTAAATAAATAAATAGACATAAAATTGATCCCCTGGGTGGCAAACGTTAAGTCGTTAAGAAACTTGATACAGAAACACGGCTGATCATCAGTTACTTCGAGTAGTTAGTAATTGAATTATGGTTTCATTGTAAGTGTGTATGTAAGGTTATTACACGTCAGACAGGAAAAACATATCAAAACGTAGCCCAATATCTTCAGAAACACGTTTAAGTGCTCTAGGCGAGAGATCTGGCGATATATGAGGGGATCAAAACACGGAATGGTACTTAAGAAGGAAGAAGTAAGAATATTTCTAATTCGAAACCCGTGTACAGCGAACATGTCCTTCTTTTAAGTCTGGAATATTCACGCTGGCGACTTTAAATCTGTAACCATGAATTGTAAGGTAAGAGTGTCGTTCGCTAGTAGGGAGCCAATGGCAGATGTTTGAATATTCCAGTAACAACATGCCACCCCCACCCCCCACCCCCCAAAAGACATACAAAATTGATAGAATAAAAACAATAAAATAAACATATTTGGATGTAACCGTAAAAACCGTGGCCCCGTATTACAGCAGGAGTGGCACGATAAAGATCCCTCCCTGCTCAAAGCCCGTAAGCGACGAGCATAAGCCTAAATTCTGCAGTCCTTCACCGGCAATCGTGACGTCTCCATATGAGTGAAACAGTTAAACAATATACAATCAATCAAACGTGAAAGGCCCAAAATGAGCTGAAATGGCAGTACGAAAAAGCAAGCTCCACTGATATCAATCTACTGGAACTGAATGTATATGATTAAAACAAACGAAGCAGATACACACTATGTATATAGGCATTGCACACTCAGAAGGGGCTGAAATGGCAGTACGAAAAAGCAAGCTCCACTACTGGAACTGAATGTATATGGTTGCACACTCAGAAGGGGCTGTGTGAAAATACAACCCATTAACCCGAGCGCATTTTCTTAGTCCGGGAACTAGGTCTACTCCAGTTTCTCTATACTACAGGGTTACTTCTGTTATCTAATTGATAAATCCATCCGCCATTAAATATAGTTCATTTCTAATCATTACCAAAGAAAAGTTATCAGTTTTCTGCATTTTATTGTTGTCGATATTATACATATCGCTGTACCTCTCACTAGAAAGAAAGTGAAATCATCCAATTTAACCCAATGCACATTAGCGTGGCGTTGTGAAAAAATGGTAATGATTAGAAATGAACTATATTTAATGGCGGACGGATTTATCAATTAGATAACAGAAGTAACCCGGTGGTATAGAGAAACTGGAGTAGACCTAGTTCCCGGACTAAGAAAATGCGCTCGGGATAATGGGTTGTATATATATATATATATATATATATATATATATATATATATATATATATATTAACGTACATGATTTTTAAAACATTTAAACAGTATTTGATTATGATAATTCATGCTTTTGGATCGGACAGCAGGCACTATATGAGTCAGTATCCTAATCAAATAGTACAACAGGTTCGTGCATTAATACAATAGCTTAAAGTCCTACAGAATTAATAAATAGATATAAAACAAAAAACAAACTCCACAATGACGTTTACCAACACACCGCTCTTTGCAACGAGACCCTCCGTTTAGTTACTTGTGGGCACGATGTTGTTTGATTCGCTAATGGACCCTTTTAAAGGACAAATACAACACTAAAACCTTTCATTACAAATGGTACCATTTAAGATAGACATCCTGCGACGTAGTAAAAGTGTGTCAGTCACGTGTTACATGTACGAGTGACGTGACACGCTGATACCGATGGAATGTTATGGGATTTATGCTATACTTTTCAAATGTTTTAAGATAATAATTTAAAGTTTTTTCTTAACTGTCTGCCTGGAGATCTGTAATTTTACGTTGTAACTGTTCGTTAACAAGTCTCAATTCTTTAACCTCTTTCATTGTATCTTTCATATCAACTCTTAGTTGAGCTTGTGCTTTTCTTTCCTCTATCGTGTTCCCCCTATTTCCCGTGAATTTCTCCAAATGACTGACCCTATTCTGAACAGGGCCGGGTGCCTAGGAGGAGTAAGCATCCCCTGTCGACCGGTCACACCCGCCGTGAGCCCTGTATCTTGATCAGGTAATCGAAGTAACCCATAGTCAAAATCAGTGTACACAAAGAACGACCTAACAACAGAAAACATTTGAACTAATGACAGGTTGTATTGTCAAACTAGATCGTTATAACGACCGTGGAATTTGCGATATGCTGATTTTAAACGGGACTATTGAAACCCCTTTTTTAAACACTAAGATAAAGAGGACAATTTTCATCCCAAACACTTATATGACGCTTGTATGTAAAACGTCGCTTGTGATTGGCCTGAAATCATGTTGTGTCCAACAGCGATTCAAGTTCATGTCTATAGTCGCTCTGGGTAACTAATTCCCCGTCACAGACCGGACAGCATGTTCAGTTAATCTATGTATCGGAATCCATATACTAAAACAGTCGCTGATAAACATTGTATATTGCTCTCCATTTACACTTATTGCAAAGCGACCATTATATCCACACATATATACGACTTCTGATGGAGGAGAAGCACTTATCTAGTCCAGGGACCTGCTTCCCAATTTTGGTCAAGCACGCAGCTGAGATTTGTCATCGTCTTACTTCAGGGCTTGACATTGCAGACCATTTGAATCGTGGGCGAAATTGATTTAATGTTTTTCTTGTAAACGAAAGCGGGACAGTATTTTTTCAACAGTAAGTCAAACTCCCAGGTCAAGGTGAAATATTTTAGTCTTGTCAAAAGCTTTACACAAGTGATATATGAGGGCATTGTCCCTAACAAAGTTATAGTCAAGGTTTCAGTTTTTGCGAAAAGACAGACCAAAAACTACATCTTTTTAGAGGGGCCGACCGCCGCGGTGGTCGAGAGGTTAGAGCATTCGCCCTGCATGCGGAAGGCCGGGGTTCGAATCCCGGCCGCGACAGACCGAAGTCGTTAAAACAGGTAGTGACAGTTCCATCGCCATACGCTCGGCATAAGGTGTGAATGTCACGGGTCCTTGGAGAATACCTTAAAAACGGATGTCCCGTGTCACAGTAGGTGTGGCACGCTAAAGAACCCTCACTGCTCAATGGCCATAAGCGCGGAGCATAGGCCTAAATTTGAAGCCCTTCACCAGTCTTGGTGACGTCTCCATATGAGTGAAAAATTCTCAAGCGAGACTTTAAGCAAGATACAATCAATCATTTAAAAGTCCGAATATTGACAACACTTGTTTGGTCTCTATATTCTTTCCATTGAATGACTAAATACGTTAACGCAGGTAAACTATATTATATGACTATAATATGTAGGAATACAGATTGTAAGAAATTTAAGTACAAGTAGTCCTGTACATTCCGTCCGTCAAATAGTGGCACGTCAAGATGAAGAAGGAGATGTAAAGATTGTGTTAACCTTTGTCAGACTTTTTTTTTTTTTTTTTTTTTTTTTTTACATGAAAACGTGTCACGAACTTTTATCACTCCGTACAAAACATAAAATAACTTTTATCACACCAAACAAAACATAAAATAGTGCTTATCGATATAACCATTTATTACACCATACACAACATAAAATAGTGCTTATCGATATGACCATAATTCTGATCTTTAGTGTAACCCCATTCTTGAGTTAAACTAGAATATATTGCCTCCATTAAACCATATTTTTTATCGTACTTTTATGATTACAAAGTTTTATCCTTCTACTTTATCGTTTTACACAGAATTATAAATTTGTAATTATGAATAAAAATGAAAATAATATTGATGAAAGGTTAACAACATAATGAAAAACTTGTTTGTGTCACTATTAACATATTTCATTATATATGTGTGCATAAAAAACATAAAATAAAACAATCAAACAAGGAGAACAGTTTAATGTTTACAATTTTATCTGATATATCTACTATATGGATCCTCTATATGTTCGCAATGTCAGTGCGTGTAGTCTATACTAGGGTATTTCTCTTCTTAACCAAATACGCGATTCACAGAATATTTAAATGTATACATAATAGATGAAAACGAAAAGATAACGAACAGAAATCAATCTCATATAAGTCCTAAAAAGAATACATAATCAAAATCAGGGCGGTAATATACTAAAGCTCCAAAATAGTGCACCTGTACTGAACTTGATACAGGGGACCATAGCTTGATGACGCCTTTAAAATGTGTTACCCGTGGTATGTTTTAAGAGCGTCTTCCTAATATTGCCCAGATGTTGATGTATTTGGTTGTACAATTCATACTCGTACAGTTTAAAATATATTCATGCGGAGTTTTTAATTCATACATCTGTCTAGTGGTATGTAACAACGGAATCGCAGATAATGAAAAAAAAAACAACAACAAACAAACAAACAAAAAAACCCCCCCAAAAAAACAGAGAGACTGAAATATTTGTAATTACTAATAATATCTTACGTGGTACCTTAAAACGACCAATTACGTCATAGTTTAGCTTTATATATTGTGCGATATAAAACTTTCTTCATTTAGAACTAAAATCGAATATGAAACTTCATAATGAAGCGAGCTCATGTAAACTGGCCCGTGTGACACTACGTGATTTTGTGATTGGCTCAAAATCGGTCATGTGACACACAAAGGATGTGCTACACTGCAATGTGCAATTCTTATATGGACTGCAGGCACGCTAAAGGGGGTATGTCGGGAATGAGGTGAATCTAGAATTAGTCTTTTAAAAACAAACACATGTAAAACTTGTACGGTACCAATTTTGATGCACCAGATGCGCATTTCGACAAATAATGCCTCTTCAATGATGCTCAACCGAAATTTTTGAAATTCGAAATAATACTAAACTTGTAAGAGCTATTTTAGAGAAAAACAGAGTGGCGAAAATTGGAGTCAAATTCGTCTAAGGATAAGAGCTATACACGAGGGAGATAATCCTTAATTTTGAAATGATTTCTACATTTTATCACAGCGATTAAATATACATCCGTATGTTCAAGCTAGTAACGAAGTACTTAACTATTGGGCTGTAAAGACCCTCGGGGACTAAAAGTCCACCAACAGAAGCCTCGACCCAGGGGTCATAATGTAAAACTTATATACGGTACCAATTTTGATGCACCAGATGCGCATTTCGACAAATAATGTCTCTTCAGATATGTCTTAAAAGTCTCCTTCACAACTGAATTGATATAGCCCAGAGTTTTCCATCATGTAGAAGGGGTAAATATTTTGGTTCTCCATGAAGAGAGCACGGTTTGGTTATCATTTTGAACATGAGAATTGTCTGGGCACTAATTTAGAACATCTATGTGACTTGCTTGTAAGTAATGGGTTAATACTTAAATTCGAATGGAACACACCCTTGTAAATATTCAATGTCAATATGTTATGACGTGAACGTCATGCCTCGTCATTGCTGCTTGCCGTCTGCTTGATATATTCCCGTGTCTGCTTTAGAAATACAGGTTAAAAAACCAATGCGACTTAGTCACCGTATTTTTTCTCAAACTCGATTTTCTCTTCTTTTGGTAAATTTTCAAGAGAAATAGAAAGCTTGTAAATGTCTTAAAATAAAGAAATGTTTATTCGGTATATACATATATACATACAAACATAATTACCAAGGATAACTCATGGAAGCTCGAAAGCTTTTTTCCAATGGGGTCCTTTGATGCACGGATAATTGCGCTAGGCTGTCATTTCCTTCAGCTGACGTCAAATCTATTGAAATTACATTTCCAGTATTTTCAAACTTGTCAACACTATCGAAATATACATTTATATTTCCAATATTTTTGCTTTGGATATTTCTACCAATTTTCATGATCGCCATTTCCTCATAAATACGATACAGTTGTAACAAGGTGCGTATGAATCTTGAAAAATACGTTTAAATTCTGACAAAAATGAAAGTAAAATGTAGATATAAAAATAGAATGTAAATATAAATATAAGTTTCATTTTTGAAAATACATGACGAGATGAATTATATTGATATGCTGGTATACTGGCATGATGTGTCGCAATTCATGCCTTCATTGAAATTAATTTCTTGACAGACCCCAAGAGCTCTCGGTGATCTGTCCAAATGAAATATGGTCCAGGGTCCGTGTTTGCCCAACTCCTTATTGTGTATTCCTTATAAGAGTTGTAGATTGATCACTGTTCATTTTTGAAAATATATGGAAGATATGAACTGTAAAACGTCACGTTTGCAAACTCTTCGAGACGCGCTAACGGGCTTCGTGACCTATGTTGACGTAAGACGTCTCATTTTATGCCTTCGTGTATTTCAAAAATGATTTCCCCCCCTAAAAACGTATAACGTATTTGCATATATAGGTTTTAGTGATGAGCAGTGATAATTAACATTTGCATTTATAGGTTGTGATAATTAACACTTGAGCTACGTAGCCAGGAATATTACTGTAGTTGGGCGCAAAATTTCATATAAATGTCAAAAATTCATATAAATGTCAAAAATCGGTTTTTAAAAGTTGTTTACACTGCGTCGAAAATCAGTTCACTTTCTCGTGTATAAATGTCACTTATGTCGTAAACTGATCAATATTCACGAAAAAAATAAGTCCTTAGAAAGATGTCAATTAGCAATATCATACGCAGATGTTGAGCAAAGGGATATCTATGACGTCATACAGAAATACATGAAACACAGTGGACAATTAACTTATCACTTATCAGTTCTTGCACGTTCTTATTATTGGGAAAGCAGTAATTTAACCAATCAGAATTTCACTCCCTTTTTATGGTCAAATATAGGCACCACCGTTCCTTTTTCTTTAGCATCTTTGGGTTCATTCACCGATATGAGAATAATCATGTTGCCTTAAAGATCGATCATTTCGATCTAATGCCTCTAACGTATCCATGATAACGCATCAGCTCTCTCAATAGAGAGGACTTGACAAACCGATATTAATTTTACGGTAAAAGAGGATTACATATTTATGTCATTATTGAAAAAAGGTATTACTCTGTGTTTATGTTATATACAGCTGGGCAGTTTTTGTCAGACCTCCATTTCTAATGGCGAGAACATTGCGATGAAACAGTATAAAGCGAGCCTATCTAATGATTGATCTACCATAAAAACTTCTAATTGTAATTTGAAGAGAAACTTAAGATATTTATCGAGGTCTTTGTTAGTGGTGGTTTAATGACGACATACGACGTATAATATTTGCATTCCATAACATACAGTAAAAGGTATCACAAGTTATGTAATCAAACTCTTTTACGAATTCAACCTTTACGAGTACATTAAATATGCTTGGAATTGTGAAGTAGTCTTGGCGGCTCCGCGTTTAGCGAAATAGCAGCTAAACTGTACTACAAAGTTTATTCATATTTTCTTAGTAACTTTCTGCAAAACAAGGCGGAACATTAGATGCATGCCGGAGCGATTTTTTTCTACCCACTGGTATTGGTACCGGTACCCATTCAATTAGGAAAAATAGCGTCAAAATCGAACAAATTGGGAATTATCTACCAAGGTATCGGCAAATGATTTCAACTAAAAGAAAAGAAAAAAGAGAACAAAACCAGAGGTAGTCATCTCTTTTTTATGCTAATATTTGCTGTTGTGAGACATAAGGAATCGTCGTAGGCTCGTTTTAGAATCGTCATAGTTCTACAAAACACGCGCACTGCCATGATCTGTACTTTCGATTTAATACCGGAAGTGGACATTTTAGTTAACTTGTACAACGTTTCAGACTAAGTAAATTACGATGTAAGCGGTCTACTTTTCGGAAAGTAAATTGTGATTTTTTTGCCTCAAAATTGGGAAAAATCAATGGTTTTTGGCATTGGGAATGGTACCGTTTATCAGTACCAGTTATATAAGAAAAAAAATCGCTGCATGGTATTTATAAAAGTAAGTTTAGTTCTCACATGAATTCTTGTATGTAATAAAGTGCACCGCCACGGCACATGATACGCCCGTCACATATTGTTAACAGTATAGATTGTACCCATTAAAACATTATTTTTTTATATCACCTTAATTAAATGTCGCAGTGACCTTAAAGTAGGATGCGACACACCTTCTACCTAAGATGCATTAGTTGACCAATTTTGGTGATTCTAGGTCTAATAGTTTTCAAGTTATGAGTCGGACAAGTTTTTGCCATATATGGCCATATCTTCTTAATGAAAAGTCACAGTGACCTGGTTGTAATGTGCGACACACCTTCTACCCAAGATGTATCTACAGACAAAGTTTGATGATTCTAGGCCTTGTAGTATTTAAGTTACGGGTCGGACACGAAAAAGCTAACAGACGGACGGACAGACGGACGGACATGAACGACATACCATAATACGTCCCGTCTTAAGACGGGCGTATAAAAAGACGACGGAAGGACGAACAGACGACAAAGGGTTGGGGCGAGCGATTTGATTCTATCATTAAAAGTACTCGATTGAAGTCATTGGTGGCTTGTTTGTTTGTTTGACGTCCCGTTGAGAATTGTTCACTCATATTGAGACGTCACCAGCTGTAGGTGAAGTACCACAAATTTATATTTATATTACAAATCACATTTTCCTCTATGAACCAACCAATTTCAGTGCGCGACACAATCCGTTCACATTGACTATGAACGGATTATGAACTAGTTTAAAGCACGCGACTGAGAGAGCGTAATGATTTGAAAAAAACTGAACAACTGTTACAAAGATCTCGCAAGTCACACCTTTGGATTAAGATTGCAAACTTACATGGTTATCATCCTAATCTTGCAGTCTCCTACCTCCAAAATACAGTGCACCTTGCAATGTTGATAAAAGGCAGGGTGAGATGAAATGTGACGTCATGTGTATGTGTTGACATACGTCACAATAACAACTCTGACAGGGGCTAGGAGTTCGTTTTATGCAACAAAATAGAAGCAATGTAAACAAAGGTTGTTTTACTAAATGAATATAAATATAAGAAATGAACATCACGTTTGAGCTGTTCATGGTCAATATGAACGGATTTGGATTTAGCGCGATTCACAGAATTTGCCTCAAATCCAAATCCGTTCATATTGACCATGAACATCTCAAAAGTGATGTTCATTTCTTAAATACCTAGATATGTCTAGCACTCAGTGAGGGTTCTGTCACGTGCCCACGCCTGCTGCAACACTAGGTCTTCGTTTTTAAGGTGATATCCGAAAGACACGTGATTTTCACTTATACATGCCGTGGGTTTGGCGAATGAGCAATCACTGCCTATAATCACGTCTTGGACCATGGCACGAGGGGAGACTCGAACTCACGACCTCTCGGTTACAAGGCATACCTCTGAGCTACCCCGACCGGTAGAAGACCTTGACAATGACAGGCAATGGGACTGACGATAAAAGAAACGATATTCTAGTACATGCATGCAGCTAAATAAGATGATGTAATACTCCGATTCAGAATCCTTGCTTTCAAGATAGATATGTATTGGTAGTTACTTAAACATTAGGTAGACGTATCAGCATTTGGCCAACAATATGTCCCTTGACTGTCACCGTGCGGTGAAAATTAACCATAGCCACGTTCTTTGACCTTTTTAGGTTTTAGGTCTTCATCCTTGGTGATTTTTGGTTGTTTTTTTGTTTTTGTTTTTTTTAGATGAGTAGCTTATTATTGCTTTCGGCCCCATAGTGGGGCAACCTATAGATTAGCAAGGAAGCTTTCAATTGACACGTAAATTCCTGCGGTTAAGCTCAGGCGTTTTGCAGAAGGGAACGGATTTCCAACAACAAGATGACGACCAAATGGCATAACTGTCGTTAAATAGCGATACAGCTGTTCAACAAAAGTTTGGCATTGTAGTTAATAAAACATAAATGATTGAACGTACGCAGCTGAAACAGTAGATATAGTTAACTCAAAAGTGCTATCCAAAATGTCCTGATTCATTAGATATCATAAACAAAGATACATGCTTTAAAGTTTTTGTGTCGAACCTATTTCTCTGTAGACTATTACTTTGATTCCATGGCATTTTAACACTTCTTTAAGTTATCAAGTACTTTATGAATTGAGAATACCGTTGCTAATTGGTCATTTCGTATTCATTGAGTTAAATCTTGGTTTGGTTTGTCGAACTGGAACCCCCCGTTTCTTGTCTGAATAGATCGTAGAATAATTGGGCATGTCTGTTCATAATGAGGAAGCCTGTTGCCTTATTCGGGAATTTGATTTATAAGTGACAATTGGACAAAATGTAAATTGAGGGAAGGCTCAATAGAAGCAGATATTCAATAGATAGAATGAGGCAAATGGAAAAGGAATTCAAGGAGAACTTTCAGGCCAGGCCGTTCGATTGTGTTGCTGAGTGATTGGTGACCTAATGCATTAGCAATATAGAAATTAGTATATGACATTGGAATTGATTTGTTCATCAATTCAACACAACATATGTCCTTATTCTGTAAATAAAGCACAAGAAATCAGCTTACTTCAGACCGCGTAAGGAATGCATGGAAAATGTATTTACATCTGTATCTCGTGCGGCATATAGAATTTTACAACATAGGGTTATCGTGAAAAATATTTATGCTAAACCCGTGCTTTTAATCCAAGGCAACATTGCGACCTTGTTTTCTCTCCATGTAAAGCATGATGTAAACAATCTTGTCATATTCTCAAAATGGCGAAAGCATGTTAGTCCTGTAAATACAGAAACAAATTGGCTGGGACACAGGCTAGAAATGCAAGACATTAAAGTATATCACATTAGCGCACCCCCCCCCACCTCAATATTATTACAAAACACAAATGCGATAAAGTACAATATGAATCTTTACTGGAAACAAAAACGGTGCATAATCGTTAAGAATATTTAAAAATAAGATTTCATGGAAAATCTTAGATTGGATTATATGTGACATAGAATTGAGTGCATTATAGAATTTCCTGTCCCTTAGGTCTCTGTGTGTGGACATTTTTGCTTTTATCCGCTTTAATACAGAACTCAAGAACCATCTTTAAAACCAAGCTTCCTGTGAGATGTATAATACATTCATGGTTTTATTGAGTAGCTGGATTTAGGACCCTGTCTCTTTTTATAGATACATGTACACATAATTTAAGGAGGTACTCTACATCGTCATAATGGCTGAGTTCCATTACAAACATAGATGAAAATATAAATATCAGCAATATTTGTCCAATATTCATATCAAGACTCATCGCCTACCTGAGTAGCTCGGTGGGTTAGCACGTTTGCTGGTTCGAGTCCAGTAGGGGTTTTAAAAAAATTCTCAGATTGCTTTCTACTAAAACTTCATTTGTTTTTGACTAAATAAAGTAACTTTGAAAGTTTTCAATTTTAAAATTTTGCTGTACATGTCCATCACTTTTCATCCATATCAAATTTCTCTGGTAAAGCATGCCTCCTTAAGTTTTCTTCATTCGGTAGAGCGTTCGCCCCGTATGCGGGAAGTTGGGGTTCGAATCCTGGCCGGGAGAAACCTTAGTCGTTAAAACAGGTAGTGACAGTTCCATCGCCAAATACTTGGCATCAGGTATGAATGCCACGGGTTCTCGGAGATCACCTTAAAAACGGATGCCCCGTGTCATAGTGGGTGTGGCACGCTAGAGAACCCTCGCTGCTCAATGACCGTAAGCGCCGGGCATAGGCTTAAATCTGAAGCCCTTCACCGGTCTTGGTGATGTCTCCATATGAGTGAAAAATTCTCGAGAGGGACTTTAAAGCAAGATACAATCAATCAATCAATGCTGTATTTGTGTATTTAGCGCTTTAGAGTTTATTTAAGATAATGCGTTATTTTTCTTATCATTTAATTATGTTTTCAATAGTAAAACAAAACGTTTCTCTCATCAAAAAGCTTTAATTAACGTTTTTTTGAAATGGCGCATATGAATACATGTACGTAGCAAAGAAAACAGCAACACTACATTCAAAATGGCTATGCGTTCAGGTCCGGTAAGTGAAATGGATTAGACACCAAATTAGAGGTGCAATGATGAAAAGATGAATTAGATATGAAGGAAGAGGACACGTGGCGGCGATGTGTTCTGGAATTTGTTGGAGGAGACGTTTGACTCTGCGTTTTGTCGTGGAACGGGTGGATGCAGAAATCAAACAAATTGAAATTTTCAGCCAATCAAAATTGCCATAATTTCATCAGGACAATAGATATTAAATGAATATCATATTTGGAAACATACATGCACATGAACCATTAATCCCATTGGAACAGAAAATTAAAAACATTAAGCATGAAAAATGTATGCGGTAAACAGCTTAATACTTTTAATTGATTTCATTACATCAAATGCAAGATATCCAATTTAGTATAGCTAGCAAACGTTCCGTTGACGTCTTCACAATATAATCGAAGATGGAATAACTTTGAAGAACATAAATGCATATTATCGTGATCAGAGAAATTTCTGGTGGGTTAAATAAAACACAAGGCAATAGTTTTCATGTCTGGTGTGTTTCATACCGATTGTTAGGCCGTTCTTGACACACTGATTTTGACTACGGATAACTGCGTTTATCTGATCAAGAAATAGGGTTCACGGCGGGTGTGATCGGTCAACAGGGGATGCTTACTCCTCATAGACACCTGATCCCGCCTCTGGTATATCCAGAGGTCCGTGCTTGCCCAACTCTCTATTTTGTATTGCCAATAGGAGTTAAGAGATTGATCACTGTTGGTTATCTTCACCTTTATAAGAGTTAAGAGATTGATCACTGTTGGTTATCTTCACCTTTATAGGAGTTATGAGATTGATCACTGTTCGTTATCTTCACCTTTATAGGAGTTAAGAGATTGATCACTGTTCGTCATCTTTCATGCAGCAGAAAAAGGGCTATACAAGTTTAATGACCATTTGATTTCTCGTGACACTACTGAAACATGTATGTTGGTTGGTTGCATATCGCTTAACGCCGCACACGAGAATGTTTCACTCATATGGAGATATCATCATTGCCGGTGAAGGGCTGCAAAATTTAGACCAACGCTCGGCGCTCACGGCCTTTGAGCAGGGAGGGATCTTTGTTGTGACACGGAACCTCGATTATTGCGGTCTCATCCGAAAGAACGTCCCATTTAGTAGACTCTTACGATAAGCAAGGGGTACTAAAGACCTATTCTAACCTGGATCCCTACGGGAGGCAGCATCTGTAATTGATAGAAATTTCAAAGCACTACACGCGTGATTTAAAGAGGTTCGCACCTGAGATTTGGAGTAATGTCACTTTTTGGTGGAAGTGTATTTTTGATTTCCTTTCAAAATTTGAATTGACAGAAAACATTTCAAATGGATTAGGTTCAGCAATAGATGTGTAATATGTTTGTACATGTACCAATGGGGTCAATATTGAACCAGTAAATACTTGTTGTAGCATCCTGTGCAGTTGTACTTAAAAACTCAGGAACTAACTTCCCTAATTGATAAAATCAGTATATGTTGCAATATGGTGCCGAGAATTGCTTCTAGCGGTTTAAAAATGCATTATCTATCGTGTCTATATCAACACATAAACTATTACCTACAAATGTCGCATTATATATATGCATTAAAACATAAGCTAATTTACATTTTGTTGTGAATAGCGGGCATAAATTTAGAATCGTTTTCATCCTTAAAAACTGTGGCGTTTTTGAAAAGAAGACATAGACTCCTGGTATTAAGAAGAAAACACATCCTCTGCTATGATTATTTCATTAAATGGGTCATATAATTTTTGGACAAAAAGAGCAAATTCATAAAAAACATTTATATGACCTAAAAGATCCCCTCCTACATGTATGTGGAGGTCGTTTGAATCAACACCCGTAGGATTTTTCAGAGGATTCAATTATAAACAAATATCAAAATTACTACACCATTTCATGTACCAAGGATGACCTCATCTGGCCCACTGATTTATGCTAATTAGTTGAAAATTGGTTCTTTGTTTTATATCCCGTTGAGAATGTTTTATTCATACTGAGACGTCACCAGCTGTAGGGGAAGTACCACAAAGTTAGAACTATGTTGTATGCTTATAGCGCTCAGGGCTGTAGCAGTGAGGATTCTTTAACGTGCCAACGCCTACCGCAGCACGGGACCTCCGTTTTTAAGGTCATATCCGAAAGACCCGTGATTCTCACGTCTAAATGCCGAGCGTTTGGCGAAGGAGCAACCACACTCTATATTTACATCTTAGTTTTGACGCGACCATGGCTGTAGTGGAGCTCGAACTCACAACTTCCGGTTACGAAGGGAACGCTCTACCACTGAGCTACCGCGACCGATAAGTAGGTACGGACATTCCTATATACAACTGTATGCATATGAAGACATGAGAAAGCTGGAATGAAACAAATCGTATATATGCCTTGTCTAAGGTAGATATTTTTTCTATTCCATTTTCTGGGAAGTCCAATTTTGGTTGAATATAATACTTTGTCTATTTTAAATTTATGCCCTTTGCAGAACTTTGGAGTTCAGCCAATCAAAGACTGATGATACAAATTGTGTGTTCCTAGTGGCCAGTAACTTCTAGGCTGGTTGATTGTTTGTATATTGTTCAATGTCCCGGTTGAGAATTTTTCACTCATATGGCGACGTCACCATTACTTTGAACAGAGAGGGGTCTTTATCGCACTACACCTGCTGTGATATGGGGCCTCAGCTTTTGCGGTCTCATCCAAAGGACCGCCCCATTTAGTCGCCTCTTACGACAAGCAAAGGCGTACAGAGGACCTAGTGTAACTCTGATCCCCACGGGTCCCTAAAGAGATTGTCATTGGTGCACACGATTGTATACGTTGAAACAGACGCAAGGCTATGTTAAAAAGTCGTAATATAGACTACACTAATTTCGGTAGCACAAAATTGGACACGACCTTTTCTTGCAGGCTAGTACTGGTTAGACTTGACAAAATCACCAAATCTTACTAAATTAACCCATAAAACGCATTAAAAGTACATGTTTCAATACAATACCTAGGACAAACTTAAAGCCAAGGCATAGAGTCTTAAAGATTTACAAGAATTTCTTTCAAAATACGATTTCTTGTAGAAGTTGTTTTATGCAAACTTAAAGATAAATCGCATTTTAGTTCCTAGACATTGATGTACAATTGATAAAATGTCTTTTTTTTTTGAAAATACACGAGGACGTGTTACTCTGACGCTTCACGCCGGCATATTTAACGGGCCACGTTAGCTCTTCGGGAAAAGTAGGCCGACATGAAGCGCTGCAGTTTCAGTTTTGTATAATTTTATATTTCTTATAATTACATTTTACTTTCAAATCTGTGGGAATTTCCAGTCAATAAAATAGACGTGCCTGTAGTCTATTAAGTAGTTCTATATTCATACGCGCATGTTTATAAGGAAATCTCTCATCATTACAATTTGTAAAGATATCACAAACAAAAACACTGGAAATGCAAATATAAAGTTATTGTCATCAGGTGTGAAAAAAAACCGTACAATACTTGAGTCATTCATTGGGAACAAAGAGAAGAAAATTAAGATTAGCGAGTTAGTGTATGAACATTGACATTACTGGTGAGAGTTTTCATCCAGCCTCAGTCTGTTTAAGAACGGCCTCTCAGAAACAGCTGCTTGTCAGACCGGCAATGGCCGGTTTGTCAAGGACCCTGTTATACACACATGTGTCGATAAACAAGAGGCTCGGGGGCCACAATGCTGACATGCATTTGTGTGTCCGTATACATAAATACTAGTAGTAGATTCTGAAATTAATTAAGTGCTGGCAGTATAATAACACCAATGTACATGTGTAGTCATTGTTTTAACAAACTTTACGGATATGGTTTCCGGTCCTCGAAGGGATATTTCAATTATTTTTGTCAAATGATTATTTCTTGTTGTGTGTGGGTTTTTTTTATTGCAATTCTTACGAATAGTATATCTAACCTTTAACGTAGGTTGCGGGTTTACAAACTTTTGTTTTACTCGACAACCTCACTTGAAATTTTGACAGATGCATCATGACAATGTGTATGCCACTGTGTGAAAATTGATTTTCATTCAATAGCATAGATTTTTTTTAAAAGAATTATGTCTTCAACATACATGTACCATTGTTTTAAAAGTAGCGAAACTGTTTGTCCGTAGATTTACGTGTATACAAAATGATAGCGATTGACTCCATTCATTACATAATTCAACTTCGAATAGACGTTGTAGATCTTCATAATCATAACGAAACAAAAACAATTTGAAAAATCTTTTTTAAAAAAAAAACTTATGGGGTAATCGAGCTCTTTTTAAGAAAAATATGTCAAAAATAAAAATCATTAAAGTAGCAGTTTTTAACAAATAGCGTTACAAATATTTGCGACGTCATTCAACAACGTTTTTCATTTACTTTTCATAGGCATTCGAAAAAGATTAAATGAAATTGGAGGGTATTTTACCGCGTAATTATCTGTTTATATATCAATTGTCTAACTTTTTTTGGTAAGGAGCAGTTTGGAGATATTTGATGCAATTATGTGCATATATCTTTTGTTTGATTGTCTGATGTTATTAGAAGAAAGAGAGAAAATCTTTTTCTGATGTGTATTTTGACATCGGGCTTTATGATGTTAAAAGATATTTCTCAACCACAACAGTCTGTGATTTCGAAAGAAAAAATGTATTGATGTTTTCTAAAATAGCAACGATAATGCAGACTCATTCACCATAATTAGGATTATTAAAATTTGAAGTGTAAAAAGGGATAGGAACACATCATTTAATCATACGCCCTTCAGATCTATGTGAGACAGCGAAATGCGTCTTCTCCGGAGCAGTATATTGATGATTATACTGTGTCTATAACAAGACAGTGTCTTTTTATCATTATTAAGAGGAAGCATTAGAGAAGTTTTCAATAAACCACGAGACTAGGCAATCATTCCGTTTGTCACTTCCCGATATATATATCTATCATGTTTTTCTGATTTAGTGTAGTTTATAAGAGGGGAACTGTCTCATTTAGATGTAATGGTTTCGGGCATCAGTATATCAGTTATACATTTCCACTGAGGGGCATTTTGACTGTTTCTCTGAGTAGCTTTCATACAAATTTTATTATCTAATCTACTGTCTATAGATTAGTTATCAACAAACACTCGGAGCTGTGCTGTTATAAGCCATTCATTTTTCTACCGACTCTCTAATCGCCAAAGAATTGATTTGAATAGCGCATGCGCTAAGGGCCATAACTCCTGTAAAAGTAGGTTTGTCGTATGAAAGTCAAAATTCTTTTCATCTGTAGTTGATCTTTAAAAAACTTACATGAAGTCATGTGTATGTTAATACAGTACAATGAATATTACCTGTGCAATCCGTATCATCGTCCATTCCCGACAACACCGCGGTGGTCTAGAGGTTAGAGCGTTCGTCCTGCATGCGGAAGGTCGTGGTTCGAATCCCGGTCACGACAGACCTAAGTCGTTAAAACAGGTAGTGACAGTTCCATCGCCAAATGCTCGATATCAAGTGTGAATGTCACGGGTCATCGGAGATGACCTTAAAATGGATGTCCCGTTTCACATATGAGTGGAAAATTCTTGAGAGAGACGTTAAAAAGATACAATGAATTCACTCCGACCTTCATTTTCATTGTTGATTACATTGTTTATTCCGACACATTGTGTAATCCGACAAAATATGGTCTCCTGTTGCATATCGGATTAGACAGGTTTCACTGTATATGAAAACGTAACGCAAAACATACTCTATACGAAGTGTGATAAATAGAGAGATGAATAGCTAGAACCACGTACAGACAGACGGACATACAATGTGTGATAGATAGAGAGACGAATAGCTAGAAACACATACAGACAGACGGACAGACAATGTGTGATAAATAGAGAGACGAATAGCTAGAACCACGTACAGACAGACGGACATACAATGTGTGATAGATAGAGACGAATAGTTAGAAACACAGACAGACAGACAAAGTGTGCTAGATAGATATACGAAAAGCTAGAAACACGTACAGACAGACGAACAGACAATGTGTGATAGAGAGACGAATAGCTAGAAACACGTACGGACAGACAATGTGTGATAGAGAGACGAAAAGCTAGAAAAACGTACAGACAGACAGACAGACAGGCAAAGTGTGATAGATAGATAGACGAATAGCTAAAAACACGTACAGACAGACGGACAGGCAATGGAAATTTATCACCGGGAGAGAATTAATAAAAGCTCAATAGAAAAAAAACCAAAGATCATGTTATGCACGTTATTGAATTCAAATACGTCCATCGTTTGAAATTGTTTATACCAATACCCCAATGGCCATATCAGTATTAAAGGTTTCAAATTTACAAATGAATGCGCAAGGGCTTTGTTTTAATCTTCTCAACATTTTTGTTTTAATCTTCTCAACAAACTCCTTAAAGCTACAGTTTGTCTAATTAAAGTGGAAACACCCAAAGGTAATGGGGATTCGAATCAATTTGAAATATGACACCGGGACCGCGATACGGGTTTCAATGTATAGAATTAAGAGAATATTAACTATCTGAATAACTCCACTAGGGTATTTGATAGGGCTGTCAGGTCTTCAAATCCGGCGAAACCCGGCTCTTCATAGCCTAGTGAAGCTTTTGAAATTAAAGTCATTCATTATCATTTATGCATTTGAAACTAATATCCAGATTTAGAATCTAACATCAACCACTCGTCGAGCACAATGAAGAGGCTATGACCTTGAAACAAACCTGGTCAATCATCCTTAATGTCGGTGATGATAGTTTGTAACGCTGAACTTAATTTTATAATTATCGGGCGCCATCATTCTGAATGCATATTTCTTTCTAAATGCGCTTTTGAGATAGTTACATTTCTGTATGAGAAAAAAAAATCAGGCGAGTGTTGTGACCTCTAGGCTTCTCGTGTGTACTTTACGAATTTCTTTTCTTTACTTTTGTAAAATGTCCAGTGCTCCTGCTTCCGACAAATCATTTTAGTAAGATTTTCCAACGATTTAAACGACAATGACAGATTGATTAAAGAAATAGACAGAGGTTAGTTGTCAAATATTTTAAGAACGAATAACATCGATCATAGTTATTATGAATTAAAAACATGGAGGATATGCAGCGATTTTTTTTTATAATTTTTTTTAAATGGCCCCATTTAGCAAAAACAAATTGCAATTCTAATGTAAAATCACTGTGAGAAAATATAAACTGCGATGGAACTCAAACAACTGACAGCTTGATACCCTAGTAGTGAGGCGATGGACCTGAAGACATTGTTTAATTAACTTGTACATCCCTGTATTCGTTGTTTAATCAACTTGTACATCCCTGTATTCGTGTTCCCTGTTATCTTGAATCATACCGTGAGATTGATATTGAATTATTAGGGATCAATGGTCAGGAAATCTAGTATTTTACAGAATTTCTGTTTCAGATTGTTGTCAATTTATTTCATTACTGTATCGCACGAAAGAAAATTTTGGCGTACGAAAATTAGAAAATGTGCACAATGTGTCCGGGTAGCGCTCTCGCTTCTCACCGCTGCGACCCGAATTCAATCCCCGTGATCAGCAGTGGTTGTAAATATGTATGTGAGGTGAGAGGATATGGCGGTCGCCCGCTCGGACACGTGGGTTTCCTCCGGGTACTCCGGTTTTCTCCCACATAAATGACCCCCTAGCGCAAACATCTGTGCATTAAAGGACATCATTGGAAATAAGCTTCGAGCTTTCATGGGTTATCCTTGGTATCTATGTATGTATATTTGTATGTATGCATATACCGAATAAACATTTAATGATCAATGTATTTTGAAATTGAAAAA
Organism: Ostrea edulis; assembly: GCF_947568905.1. Taxonomy (NCBI): domain Eukaryota; kingdom Metazoa; phylum Mollusca; class Bivalvia; order Ostreida; family Ostreidae; genus Ostrea; species Ostrea edulis. The sequence goes on from NC_079173.1 coordinate 40,007,970, forward strand.
CTTCAAAGGAATTATGAAGTGAAAACTACAGTTTTAGTCAAACGTTATCTGGGAGGAAAATTCTGATCTTAGAATGAAATGACACAGTATATAATTGGGCTCGAACTCACAATCTACATGGAGGGCACTATGGCGAGCTAGGTAACAACATTCTAAAGATGATTGATGCCTAGTGATTTGTGTTTTTAAAATAAGCCAGCCATTGTGATGATATGTCATTTCTCCTTAAAGTTGTGAATTATTCAGCTCCTGAAAAGAGGAAAATGTAATTTAGTTCCAGTTAAGCTTATTATCCCAACAAACTTGAATGACCGAAAATTCTGGGACGAGTACTTTATTCCCGGATAAGATTTATCGAAAATTTCCGAGAGCTGCACATCAATAAACTTATTGATGCAGTAAAAAAGAAACCTCTGCAGAAATGAATAACATTTTTTTATATTTATGTGACAATGTGTGTTTTGAACTGATGATAGAATGACAGATTTCAGGCTTATAATGTTTCTTCAATTAAACGATAAGGAAATATTTTGATGAATTGTGCTAGATAATGAATGATCGCGATCTATTCAAATATCAATAGTCTAATCTTCAGAGGTTTCCACATTTCTTCTGGTATTCTGATATGTCTTATTTCAACTAAGGATGAAATATCAATTCTCTCATCATAACATTATTGAATAGGGCAACGGATCTGAAGAATATATATAAATATGTGTGCGAAATTGAATGCACTATGTATCTATATGTATGTATATTCACCCTTCCGTCATGTTGTTTCATTTTCCAGATAGTACTTGCATGTTTTGTAAACGTTGCGTGCAGTTTTTTTTTTTTTAATATTCATTCAGAAGAACGTAACGTCACCATACGTTTAGAATAAGACTATGATGCAATTTCTTATAAAAGTGGATGTTTAAGGGGGCGTTTCCTTTTTTCTCTTCATCAAATAGACAATTTTTGTTCGCGGCCTATTTTTTTTTTTTTTTTTTTTATAATGTCCCCCTGGTGGAATGCTTAGATCAGTGAGGTGATTAGAAACACCATTATCCCTCTTGGAGTTCAAACGTTTAATGCGGTATATGTATTCTTTTAAGACGAGCAATCAACACCATTTCACACATTCCCTCACCTCTTTACAAATCTTGGTCGATAGAGAGTAATATAGAAGTCGATTTTAATGTGTTACCCCTTAACACACTAAACTGATTTCACTTTGATTTATGGGGATAAATAATGCAGATTAAAGCAGCAGAAAGAACGTATGGTATAAAAGAAGGAAATAAAGAAAACAACCAACAGAATAAATATTCAATAAAACCAACTTATTTTATGATTCCAAATTGTCATGATTTGAAATAGCATAGGGTGCCTGAAATATTGTATAATGACTTAAGGGGTTTGCATACATTATGTAAGATGTTTCATTTTGCTGTCTTGCTCATGGAAGGTGAAGATAACGAACAGTGATCAATCTCATAACTCCTATAAGCAATACAAAATAGATAGTTGGGCAAACATGGACCCCTGGACACACCAGAGGTGGGATCAGGTGCCTAGGAGTAAGCATCCCCTCTCGACCGGTCACACCCGCCCATATAACAAAATAGCAAAATTTAGAGATGCATGAAAATTAATGATTCAATAGAAGTATATAATTATACATATGTTCTGACCTTTGTCCACTTCATAACCAAAGCTCTGTCTGCAACGCCGATAAAAATGATTTTAAGCTGAAAATGAATAAAGTCTGGAAGGAGTATAGGCAAAGGTTAAAGAAAGATACAATTTACCGGAACTGTTTTACGGGTTTTATTTAGCTACCTTAATGTTCTGAAATATTCATTTAACAGAGTTAGAGATGGGTAATTTTGTTCTCGTTTGGGTGATTTGTTTATTGTTTAGCGTCCAGCTCGAGAATTTTTCATTCATATGGAGACGTCACCATTGCTAATGAGGGGCTGCAAAATTTAGGCTTTTATGCTCAGTGCTTACAGCCTTTGAACAGGGAGGGATCTTTATCGTGTCTCACCTGCTATCTCATTCGAAGGACCGCCTCATGTTGACGCCTCTTACAATAGGCAAGGGATACTGAGACCTATTCTAACCCGGATCCCCACAAGATGTTAGCGTTTGGGAGACTATATACGTAGTCATGGTTACTGTGGTTTCATTCAACAATGTTCGATGACGTCATCTTGCGTGGATCTCGTCTCAGACGTTTTTATCATTTTGTGGAAAGCTGTTGTAATGTTTGTTTTTCTCTATGAGCAAAATCTGCACATTTTAATTTTCTTTATTTCTTATCTGACACAATCATAAAAACAGCAAAAATAAGCATTCAACACAAAAGGGCAGGGTTAGTTTCATATCAGAGAAGTTTGTATATAGCTGGAGTACACAGTGTACATATACTAGAGGAAATGCCCTAAACTAGAATTTACAATAGAGTCTTCATCTATTGTCAAACTTCCTCTTTTTCTGATCTGTAACCTTTCCAAGTGTAAAAAGAGGCCTGCCGTTCATTTCTGCCTGCGAATAATAAGGTAATATGGCCGGGGGTAAGCGTTCACAATCAGCGGTTAATAAATTAGATCATTATGGACAGTCTAGAAAAATGACCGTTTCTTAGAAGCTGGGCGCAGTCCGGTTAATGAACGGAGATAGAGACTATAACTCTCATGGATCAACAACGGCGATTCCTTCTATTGATTGTCGCTATTTGTTTGACTTCTCTTAATTGTCGAAAGATTGAGACAGAGCAAGGCTCCTGCTTGTGATTGCCATTCTGTAGTATTTCTGTACTCCGTAACTCCGTGTATGTGAGAGAGCACTGCTGGAGTTGAGAGGGAATGTCAGCGCACAGCAACAAGTTTGACGTGCATTTAAGATTCTTATTGCGACGAAATTCGACATTACGAGTGGACACCTCATTATAGTGGACACCTCATTATAGTGGAAGACCTAGAGGGGTGTACAGGGGATGCAACTCCTTTTGTGTTGATTTTTAACAAAACTGGTAATTTTTCCCATTTTCGTATCTTCACACACATACACACACACCCTCACTGTTTGGATTGGAAAAGGTATACATTTTGAGTCACACCCCCACCCCCTTTGAAAAATTTCTGAATATGCTACCGTCACTATATGCTCTATGTTAGCAGATCACAGAGATAGGCATTTTCTGTCTGTTCGGGGGAAACTCGCGAATCTGATTTCAATTCCAATTGACTGCGTGATTGGTCCATATCTTCAATACGTCCCTATTTCTATTACGGCTTCACAAGTTGATGATGTAGAAATTGATTCAGACTTGAAATAGTAATATAACAAGTTATGACCTTGTTAACCCGTAAGACCAATTGAATGACGCATGGACACGTTGGTCAATTAGTTCATTCAGTTGTAATATTCCATGAGAGGTTACAGATTAAGACTTTTCTAGAAGTAAACAACGTTTGTTGAGATCAATGAATGATTTCAAATACGCATCGGAATAAAATTCTTTTGGCTTCAACATGTTGGTGTTTGAGAACAGAATTGAGATTGCTCATCAATTTAAGTGAAAATACCACAATCTTTTTTTTTTTTTCCTAATCAGATAATTGAATATAATAGATCCCAGTTTATGCAAGTAGTTTTCTAAACTGACAGCATTATAGTGCATCCAATGCTGAAGCGTCTCAATCCAACCTGTGGTGTTATGAACTTGATGAAGGTTTTTCTATTTCAAACTTTTAGCTCAAGTGAGCTTTTTGACCACCTTTTGTATGTCGTCCATCCGTCCTCTCCAGAAACACTAGACCAAATTCAATCAAACTTGACACAAATAACCCTCGAGTAAAAGGGATGCAAGTTTGTTCAAATGAAGGGTACTGCCCAAGTCTTGCATGCCGATGTAGAGGAAAAATCTTCCCAAGCACCACTGGGCAACAAGCTTTCTGACATAGGGTAGGTTTAAATGTGTTCAACTCACGGTCCCTGCAGGTAGAAGAAAGCTACAGCAGGGAATAAAAGTTTTATATATAGATGTATAGGGGTGATATTTTGGAATCTTCAGTTCAAGAACTTTGAGACCTTGATTAATCCTGTTAATATGCAATCATCTCTATGAAGTGCAGATTCAAACGTGGTCAAATTGTTGCTCCCTGAAGTAGGGTGGGGCCACAATAGAGGATCAAAGTTTTAAATGGATATACAGAGAAAAATATCTTTAAAGATCCCCATCTCAGTAGGCCCATGATTAATCACAGTGATATGCAAGTATCCCCATGACAGTTCAACTTCAAGTTTGTTCAATCTAATGGTCCCGAGGGTGGGGGGGGGCACAATCGGATAATTTAAATGGGAGTACATCTGATAGGAGGAAATTAATTTCAATAAATTGTTTTCAAGAGCAGCAGGGCCACACTAAATCATATCCAAATACAAAATTTCCAAAGTGACGGGAACATATTATTTTATTCCTGTCTGTATGTTTGTCCGAAACTTTAACATCGTTTATAACTTTTGAATGTTGAGTGATAAGGCTCTCATATTTCATATGCACATTTCTTGTAACAAGAACTTTTATTTGGTTCCAACGTTTTTAACCCTGTGACGTTAATCGTGGAGTTTCCCTACATGTACTTTGAAGAAAACTTATCCTATCCAATATCTCCTGAACTATTCAAGACAAGACTTTCATATGTTGCATACAGAGTTCTTATGGCAAGAGCTTTCATCTATAACCGTTTGACCTTGACCGTATTTAGAACAGTAAGGTCATATAGGGTTGAGGCATATCCATATTGTGTGAATTCATGCTCAATTAGGTTGTTACCCTTTGGGACCACAATATGGAGTCAACTTTTTTTCACGGGAATAAAGATTGAAAAAAAAAATATATTTTAAGAATCACAACAGCTGATCAATGGCAGAGCCAAGGCGACCTCTTATCTGTCTATGTTGCGTTTCTGGTATGTGTACACTTAATCCGCCATTGTACGTTGACATTACGAACAGGTCTGCATTAGGAACACGCTTCAGCTGAAGATTCAGCCTGTGAATTGTGTAAGTCTGCTCTTACAATGCTATGATATATCAAGATATAGGGCTCACGGCGAGTGTGACCGGTTGACAGGGTATGCTTACTCCTGCTAGGCACCTGATCCCACCTCTGGTGTGTCCAGGGGTCCGTGTTTACCCAACTATCAATTTTGTATTGCTTGTAGAAGTTATGAGATTGATCACTGTTCGTTATCTTCACCTTTTCATGTTCTAGTCACATAATATGATATGAACATGGATATTGAAAATATAAAATTAACCTGATAGGCGGCCCTCCAAACTCTATAAGGAACGAACATGGCCTGATTTTCGTTTATTCGAGGAGAGCAGCATAATGAAGAAGGCATCCATTAGAAAGGTGGGAGAGTTTAGATAAACTTAACCCGTCTGGGTGACACTGCTCATAGTGTACATCAATTTCTGCTCGGCTGAATATTGGATTGATGCCTTCGTGGAATCTCGGAGCAGTCCTTCATAACTCGTGTCTGGAAATTCGGCCGAAGCTGAATGTACCAGACATGAATGATGAAGAACTGCTCCGAGACTTGGTGAAGGCGTCAGTTCAGATATTCAGCCGAGATTAAGTGTATATTATTAAATTAGACAATCCGGTCCGGAGTGCTCCAAAGAGCAGAAAAATACATGGAGTTAAACCCCTTTGTTCATACCAGGGATGGGCACGATTACTCAAAAATATAATCGATTAATAATTGATTACTTGGAGGGGTTTTGTGAAATCGATTATTAATCGACTATTGTCATTTTTCTTCTGTAATCGATTGCAATCGATTACTTAGAAGGACGTAATCGATTAATAATCAATTACTTTTAGGTTTAATTATATACATACATGTATATAAAAACAGTTGTATTTAACTATTTTTATATAGAGGAAATATGGTTAACAGAATTCAACTATTTGTACACTCTAGTGAACCTGTGTATATCCTTAGGGCTATTGAATTGTGATGAACAGTCATCAACATTGATTCACTAATTTAAACAGCCTTGCCAGGAACTTAAACTTTATTTCCAACTTAAGAAAATGACAATATTTTAGTGTAGAGTACTTGAATGTAATTGAAAAAGTAATTATAAATACATCACAAAATTTAGCTGTAAACGATTAAATTACGATTACAAGTAATTGAAAATAGCTTCGATTACAGAATCATTTAATAACTTTGAAAGTGATTACTTAACAACGATGCTGTTTGGATGAAAAATTCGTTTGATTTCTGTGTAAAAAAAAAAAAAATTCATCTTGAGTTCATCTGCACTAAGCACGCGGGACTACTTTTCTCTGGAATTCGTCTTCCCCGTTAACGGCCGTTCTAATTTTAGTGATATTTATAGAACGGGAATTTCCACGCATGCATTGTAAACGAAATGTATTTGTTTGATGCTACCAAAAATAAACACAACCAAAGATGTGAATAAAATACAAATTAATTTAAAGAAACAACACACATAGGCCTAGTGATGACGTGGCAGAACAGTGAACTTGATGACGTAGGACACTGACTGGTAGAAGTAGACAGAGTGTAAACACGAGTTTGATAACATGACGATGCAAGCAGCGAATTTTGATCTGGTATATATTAATGAAATTGAACTGCGTTATATGGGGCTCAGTCAACGAGGGCAATTCAGATGAAGAGGTGTTGAGCTTTTTACTTGATATTGAAATGGAGCCGAGTCGCATTCCACCGTTCCTACGAAACAACCAGTGTTCAACGTCTCGAATGCAATGCAGCATACATATGTACATCCAGTCACCACTTGTTCTTTTCCTTTATATCTATTTCAGCTTTTAACCATTGCACTTTTAATTTGGCGTATAGTCCATTTAATTCTGCACAGTAACTCTACCTCACCCACACGCACAACCAGTTTTGTTGTTGTTTTTATCGTTACGTATAGGTATTCTAGATGCGCCATTTCAGAAATGTTAATTCAAGCTTTTTGATGTGAGAAACTACTATTTGTTTTTCTATTTTAAAAACATGATTAAATGATAAGAAATAAAACTTATAATTCTTTATTTGATGCACTTATCAAACGAAAAATTGGACGGAAAACTTTTTCATCAATGCGCTGTATAAATCATCCGGAACACCTCGGACCTTTCACTGAAAAGACCCGAGGTGTTCCGGATGCTGAATAGATATAACTCACTTCCTGGTGTCGGCATAATCTTAGAATCAAGTTGTTTTCCTATCATGTAAGATTATCCTCTTCTCTCGTAGTATACAGGAGATACGTGCTGATTAATAAGAAAACGAGCACTGTATCCAATGAGATAACAGCAAACAACCATAGAGTTATTTCTCTTTCATGAAGTCGGCAACAGCTGAAATGTTCTTCCGCTTTTTTTTTTACCCTTGTTTTGCTCTGAAAACATTCCGTGAATAAAATATTGATAACGTCGGAACCTTGTCGTAGGTACTTTTAATTGTATTATAACAAATGACACAGAGACAGACCCATTTGGTTAAATATGTTACACAACAGTGGTCATTTTTGTCATTTTAAGGGGGCTTTAATCCCCTATTCTGAGCGGAAAGGGTAAAAGTTTGGTTCCCCCTACCTTTAAAAAAAAACAACTTCTGGATTGACCACTGGTGTACATTATCTGTCTCAATGCTTTTTCAGTGCTTCATTCATGTTTTCCTTGCAAGCGATTTTAATTCTTCATTTTGTTCGTGAATCAGACACGATGAATTGATAGTCGGGAAAAACCTTGATATCAGTTTCTCCAACTCCCTCTACCACTCACAATAAATGTTTAAATGTCGCCCTCCTCAAGAATACTTGAATACCTCTATCAATATCTTTTTTATTTTGTAACTACACGTACCGTGAACAAATAGAATTAATATTATCCCACACTAAGACCCGAGGATGCCGAGATCACTCCATTAATACTTATTTTGATTTGCAACTACCTTGACCAAATAAAATTATCACACGCTCAGGCCGCCGGACATTTTAGATGTGGGTTGCTAATTACTAAGATTTGTTAATTTTCATGTTTAATGTTTAGAGCAAAAATAGGCGGTTATTTGTGAGTAAAATTAAGGTGATCCTGCCGCAAGGTAAACTATGTACATCATAACTGCTTTGAAATAAAGGTGGAATTTCATCGGAGGTAAAGGGTGAGATTTACTTAGATACGTAGACTTGCAAATATGACCAATTTGCAATGATACTGCCTAAATGTGGACGCTAAAAGTTATAATATTTGATTTTATTATTTGAACATTTTTTAAAACCATAGAGAGAGAAAAAAGGTTTTATCAATTTACGGAGTTCTCTCCCTTGTTTTCAGCGAGTTTTTGGATTGAAAGTCAAGCATGTTTTAGATTAAATAGACTGATTAATGTATATTAATTTTCTAATTGTTTTGAAAGATGAACATGGGGAATATGGATCTCGTGTACATGATTGACACAAAAGTCTTGTATGAGAAGACAAAAATCGTGAATTTAGAAGAAGAAAAAAACCAGTGCTGTAACAAAATTGAGCACGTGACCGTTGAATTATTGACAGAAAAATGTTTTTCGCCAACTTGTTAAGACCGTTTAGTACGGTGTAGCCTACAAACTGATTGTGTGGACAATGATTTCCTCTGGGTGATATTCATTGTCTACTTCTCGTGATGATGAACGATATCCGAAGCTCAAAAAATGGCGACATCTTGCTTCCGTTTTTATTTTATTGTTTTGGTATCTAAAAGTGGGCCCCCTTACTATTTGTATTAATGACCAAATTAGGCATGATTATTAAGGGTGGATACGCGCTCTTACACAGGAAACACGTGCAATGAGTTCCCCATTTTTTGTCTTTAGTGTCAGAAGCTGCTTATTGTATCGCATTGAATTATCTCGTTCAGACAAAATGCCGACGTTCTTTTCAAATTAAGGGCGTTTTCTGTTCTGCCACGGCGATCTTAATTGTTCGTGAATGGGTGCACTTGTCATTTGTCTAAAACAATATCAAACAAAAACAAAAAAAACATCGCTCACATAAAACTACTGTTAATCGACATCATCTGATATTTTAAAATTTATACTATGAACTTCCGGTTCCCTTTTTATAAATGAGACAACTGATCATGACAATAAATATGATTGATTTCAAAGGACATACTATAAACTTCCGGTTTTTTTATAAATCATGACGAAACTGATCATGACAATGATTGATGAGCTAAGTCAAGGACGTTTTAAAGCTTGCTAGATTGAGATAAGTTAAGAATACATGCATACAGGAGCTAAATGCACTTATCTTGATGTCCCCATAAACCGTCCCACTATATACATCAATATAGATCTCGGAAACCCGAATGAATACTTACGCACCAATCACCAGTCAAAATGGGACACGGAGGACCAATTAGCAATCTGATCAAACCATGATGTCGCGCCTAGAATTCCCGCGCAACATCATTCAGATACTAGAGATGTTTCTTTTGTTTATTGTATAAAATTAATTGGGTTCAAATTTGTAGGTTTGATCGTAAAATCTTTATTTTGTGTTTAAAAAGTTATCGTTCTTTGTGGTAGAGTACATTCTCATCTTCAAATATAAAGTTGATTTTTTTTTTATTTGTGTGTTTTTAACATAATGGCAGCACTTTGGTAATAAGAAAGCGCTTCTCCAATGAATTCTGTATAGATCGCTGGTATATTTTTCTGCGAGTCAAGATGTATTTTCCAATAAAGCGGAAAGTAGGTGCACAAGTAGATTTCCTGCGTGTGTGTCCACTCTACAACACGAATAAAAGTACCACCGCCATCCCAGAAAAATACTGTGAACTTTTCCCATTTGAATTGAATTATTTCCATTGCATTTATATTCTAAATTAAGGAGGAAAACAAATCGTCATAATAGCTGACCTCCATTCGGAACACGAATGAAAAATACTTGTGTGAATATTACTTTTAAATCTAATTGTCTTGAAGGGTAGTTCAATAAGTTAACGTGTCAACTACTGATCTATTATTCGTAGGAGATTTATTATTCGGATTAATTTTTTCGAAAACCCTACTTTTAAAAAAAAAATCCCCAAATAAGGTGAATTTTAAACTTTTCAATTTCAAAATAGCATTGTACATCTCATCCACGTTCCGCTCACATCAGAAATATCTGGTGTGTTATTTATCCGTAATAGAAGAATGAATATTTGCGTTTTAAAGTTTTGTTTTGTTTTGTTTGTTTATTTGTTTTGTCTGTTTTACATCCTTTGGTAGACCAGATGGTGCATTGAGAGAATATTTGTCTACCGTAGGATAAAATTGATCGCGAGTACAGAATGAGACATTGACTGGATGCGTTACTGTAGATATATATACAAGTGTTTCCTTTCATCTGAGAGAGTCATGTCAACACTGATATAATTCATATCTATTTTCTTGCTAGCACGTATTTTTTTTTACAACCATCCTTAGTTAATATAGCCATGAACTTGTTTACGTACTGCCATGCTTTTACACCCATCCCGTGTTTATCAACAGCGTGCTTACAATTACACCTATTTATTTGTTTTATTTTTTACATTATCTTGTTATTTAGAATCATTGTTCACATCTCTCAGTGACACTCTGACCACGAATATTTGTTTTATTCTGAATTAATTCAACTTCTTATCTCGTGAAATCGTGTCTAATGCTATCACCTAGTCACGTGACAGGAACTAAGTGTCGCGTCATTAGATACGAGAGTTAAGCTGATATTTCGCGGACTTGGAAGTTACGGTTTGTAATCGTTAATGTAACATTATATCCCGTCTTGGGATGCGTTTATCGTGTTTCTCTTCCTGTTCGAGGATTTGATGGATACGAGTAAAAGATGACATAAAGTGTACCCGCAGAAAATACGACGATTTCATCATTTTTGTGGTGCACCAATTCATACATGTATATGATAAAGGAAGAACGGATGATAGCACCATCCTCGAAATTGTACACTTCCGTAAATCCACGAATGAGAGAGAGAGAGAGAGAGAGAGAGAGAGAGAGAGAGAGAGAGAGAGAGAGAGAGACAACACATGGTACCTAAAAGTGTTGAATCCAAAACGAGAATATAATTATTATAAAAATCACTAAAATCACAAACAACATACAAACTTAAGACTCGGTAGTCAAATTGTCAGAACGACCTGTACCTTCCTCAAGTCAAACGAAATCTTTACATTACAAGAAAACCACGAGAGCTACAGATCCAACCAAGTTAAAAATCATTGTTATACGACGCCTTTTACTGGCAAGATTTCAGCGCAATACCTCCGCATATTTTATATCGTCTCCTCAAAATTTTGATATTATGGTATGGTCTTTCTAATATATTTCCCCTCTACACATGTCTCAAGTCATACATTGAAACGCTGTCATCTTCAAACCTCAAACCTCCCACTACTTCTATATAAAAAGTTTGTGTGAACCGTCAATCAATCAAAAATCAAAACGGGTGCATCTTGACCCCCCCCCCCCCCCCCCCCCCCCCCCCCCACCCCCCCCCCCCCCAATAGCTACACTTAGCAGAGAAACTGATCTAAAAGATAGTGTATTTGGTATCTTAAAGTTTTGAAAACAAACTTTCTCCAGACCTAAAGGGTTGTCTCATACTGTCATGGAGACGCTCCCCATTCCATACCCCCCCCCCCTCCTCCCTCACCCCAACCCCAGTGTGGCTGTCAAATTAGAGAAGTAATGGGGAGTAATTTGGACAGCGATGAAGGCTAGCTGTTTACTTTCTATATTTGGTCAGTGAACATTTTAGTTATTATCATCATATTTTAATCAAAACTGATCCCTGCGAAGGAACTGTTTATATATGTTAAAGGTCTATTATCTCCGCGGAAAAAAAGAGACGTAAATATTCGTGTTATTTTTTTCGAAATTTGAAACTTACCTTTTTTCTTTAAACTCAATTCATTTGTGACAAAACCACTATGAAATTTACAGGGTTTTGTTTTCTCCTCGAAAATGTCACTTTTAGCGCTTGTGTTGTGTTTCAAAAACATCGATTGCGTTGGAGAACATGATTTATTTGTCTGCGATAGTACAATTTTTGAGATATGCAGACGCCAATGCTCGTGGAATGCAGATGATACAAACATCCTTACATTTTCATTAAAAGTAAACAGGGGGGGGGGGGAAATCTGGGAAAGCCGTACGTTTTATGTTGTATCGCTGCATCAGGAACATTTTCTATATCCCATTGCAATGTATTGCATTACATGGAACGATTTTCCACTGTATGCTCTGTGAAAGAAAAACGTTTAATAAGATGAATGAAGCTATATATAGTTAACTTTTAGACAATCTATACCGTATTTTGAGATTCACTTAATACACTATAACTCTTTGTGAAAATGGTTGGAATCATTTGATACTGTAATTAATGGAAAAATTAATGTTTGTCAAAATGTTGGGGGTAAAAACGAGTAAGTGCTGAATTGCATTTTGCACCTTCAGCTATCATGTTCAGATTTTTCAAATATCATACGCTATAGAGAATATCATCATTAATATTTTAAAAGGAAAGGTTTATTTTCTATGTTTATTACCTTCCCCTGATTTTTTTGCATTACCCCCACTCAGTGGCGGCGGAACTCTAATATTACTTTATTTGGAAGATTCAGGGCTTCTTATTTCTTTTTTTTTTTTCTATTAACCACGTAATTTCAAATCTCTATTTCTATGGGGAATTTTTATACAGTAACAATGTTTTTGCGAAATTATTCAAATGTATGACACTTGAATTACATGTATGTTTGTCCATCTAGGAAAATGGATTTATGGTTGACACACCTGCGAAAACATTCTCTCTCTCTCTCTCTCTCTCTCTCTCTCTCTCTCTCTCTCTCTCTCTCTCTCTCTCTCGTACATAGACCTATATTATTGCTTAACAAGTATACAATTCTGCAAATTAATCATATGAATATTTTATATTTGCCCTATCATTTACATTTTTGTTTTGAAAATTGAAACATAATCTGAAAAAAGGGACGTTTTTCTAATCCATTACATAATGCTCAAAATTGAATAGAAAAAGGCTACCATACATTTACTTTTAACAATTGCTGTTCATATCTACCAGGGCCGTAAATTACATGGAGGCGGAGGAGGCAGCTGCCTCCTCCAACTTTTGAGTAAAAAAAAATTAGAATTTAAAGTTCATTAGAATTTATGTTGTTTCCAATAACTAAGAACATGATACCTCCCTTAAAAAGCATTCCAAATCTTTCTTTTAGAATGAGTTAGTCAAGTAACATCTTAGAAGGCCCTAGAATCAAGGATTTTGCACGAAACGTGTTCAGTGTGCACAAAATGTGCCCAGCGTCTGGGGGCCTGGGCGGCCCCCAGACCCCCGCCTAATTTCCTGCCTCCTCCAAATTGAAGGTTAATTTACGGCCCTGTCTACTGTACCTTTCAGATAATTTAAAAAGGCGATAGATAAATGAAAGATGATACCCATTGATATTTATCACTGCATCTTTATAGGGCAAAAATATTATACAACAAAGGACTTCTAATCAGATATTCATAAATATGCCTGTATCAGTAGATAAAAATCTTCATCAACTTCTTAAGAGATCCACAAGAAATAGCAAGAATGACAAATTCGTCGTCTATCCTACATTGAAGGGTCATGGTCAGAAAGCGTATCGTCATAAGTCCGGGTAATAAAACCTTCATATATATATATATATATATATATATATATATATATATATATATAACTGATAAGATCACAAACTCGCGAGTTAAAAATGAAATCTTTACGTTTCATTATCCCATGTGGACATTTTAAACAATTTAAAATTCTGCCCCCCCCCCCCCCCCAAGAAAAAAAACAAAACACAACAACAGAGAACAATGTTGGAGAAATTGATTTCTGGAAAATACAAGTGCTTGACACTTAAATCGAATTCTTTCTTGTAAGATTTGTTTTTTATAGCTACAACTAATAAATGTGCCTACGAAAATAACGAGAGGGTAATCCGACATGTAATCTTGTCTAACAAAGTGTTTTAGATTTCAAAGCAACAGATTCAGTTTTATATCTTACCTGACGGCCAGATTTTATTACCGCAATATATATGAGTGTCTCGTGGATTACTCATTTCCGGATTTCGATGCGTCACAAGCAGCGCTACGTAATGAGACATTTGTTTATGACGTTTATATCATAGCCGTTTTATTTGTTGGGGGTTTAATTCTAGCTAATTTCTTGATAAGGATTTGATTACTTGGCAAGTTTGCTTGATGCGATCGTGGTGTAAAGTTTATCTACACTTTAAAGTCGATAGAATATACATTCAAATCAAATCTATCAAAGGTTTTAGATCAGCATTTATCTTTTGAAAATCATAAAACTCCTCTTTTTAGCTCACCTGAGCCGAAGGTCTGATCAAAATTTGTCCGTTGTCTGTCGTCGTCGTCGTCTTCCTAAACTTTTCACATTTTCATCTCAAGAACTACTGGACCAATTATAACCAAACTTGGCCAAAAACATCCTTGGGTAAAGAGCTTTCAAGTTTGCACAAATAAAGGGTCATGCCCCCTTCCAAGGGGAGATAATCACAAAAGCAAAAATAGGGTGGGGTCATTTAAAAATCTTCTTCTCAAGAACCACTGGGCCAGAGAAGCTGGAATTTTCATGAAAGCTTCCTGACATAGTGCAGATTCAAGTTTATTCAAATTATGGCCCCCGGGGTATATTGGGGCCACAATAGGGGATCAAAGTTTTACATAGAAATATATAGGGGAAATTTTTTAAAATCTTTTTCTCAGAAATTTCTCAGAAGAGCTGAAATTTATATGAAAGCTTCCTGACATAGTGCAGATTCAAGTTTGTTCAAATCATGGCCCCCGGGGGTAGATTGGGGCCACAATAGAGGATCAAAGTTTTACTTGAGAATAAATATAGAAAATATTTAAAAAATCATCTTCTCAAGAACCAATGAGCCAGAATACCTGAGATTTACACGAAAGCTTCCTGACATAGTGCAGATGCAAGTTTATAAAAATCATGGCCTCCAGGGGTAGGTTGGGGCTACAATACGGACGAAGATTTATCTGCAAATATATATGGAAGTCTTCAGATATGGGCCAAGGTAACTCAGGTGAGCGATGTGGCCCTTGGGCCTCTTGTTTTAAGAAAAAAGCCAGATGAAATGAATTCATCATGTTTGGTGTTTTCCCGACCAGGACTGTGTATTCCTCCCCAGAGTATTGGATTACAAACGTAAACTCCATGCGATCCAATTAACCACAGATGTATAAATGATTAAATTAGACTCGATAACACTAACCAATCTTATTAAGAACACTAAAAACAGATTTTCACAAATCATACAGAACATTTATTTCTCTTGACAATTGTTTATTGAAACATTGCCGATTCCGACAGACTTGTATTTGTGAATGAACCCATGGTGAGCCGGGTTAAAATAGGTCCTCAGTACCTCCCTTGCTTGTCGTGAGAGGCGACTAAATGGGGCGGTCCTTCGGATGAGACCGCAAAAGCCAAGGTCCCGTATCACAGCAGGTGTGGCACGATAAAGATCCCTCCCTGCTCAATCAATAACCTTAAGCGCCGAGCATAGGCCTAAATTTTACAGCCCTTCACGTTCAATGGTAATGAACGTCTCCATTTTGAGTGAAAAATTCTCTAGAGAGTTAAACAATATATTTTTTGTACAATCAATCAATGTACTTGTGTTTGATAGTTTATTTGCCAATGCAAGATTATATATTAAGACTGGACCATGGACCGGAAGTCGCACAGTACTTCAGCTTCAGCATTTTTACTTGTTTCAATCTGTGAAGTTACCCCCCCCCCCTCCCAAGACCATACATGACTAAAAGCAATTAAAAATCTGAAAAAGATCAGAACCCCAACAACAGACTCCGTCCAGAAGTTGAAATACCTTCGAGATTGATTTTAGAGAATTTCGGAATCGGTTTTTAGAGTCAAGTGGATTTTTTTTTATTTGTTGCCACAATGCTGAGAATAGAACCATAAATAATGATGGGATACGTAGTTATTTGTAGATCATTTATTCTAAGTTTCAGCGAGAGTCATACATCAGAAATAAGCTGATAATGGAGACAAAAATGGGGTCTGCTTTGCCTATAAAGCTTAGATTTGCTCCACCAAAGAGTCAATTCCGGATTGCATTGATTGTATCTTGTTTAACGTCCCTCGCGAGAATTTTTCACTCATGCATGTGGAGACGTTCAATTTTGGAAATTTCACAATTTTCTGATATCATACCAATTCTGGAAATGTTATAACCGTACTAAGGGCAACTTCATTTCGTACCTGAGTTAGTAGGGTAAATATTTCGATGTTTTATCTTACTCCCACGTATAATACTTCCGTCGCTTGCAGCACCATTACAAGACCGACACATTGCTATTACAGTAACCCTTGTAGAATCCAAGGTTAGATGGGTCGAGTTCAAATGTCACCATACTCTCTCTCTCTGTTTGATTGCAATACGGGTAGTCCGAGTTCGTACAGGAATCGTAGTTACCCTAACAATGTACTGGGATATTGCTCCCATAATCCCGAAACGTAGGCGATCAAACCAGCAAGAAGTTGTTAATGATAACTACGTGTAAAACGGGCCTTCGTTGACTCGGTCTGAAGCTAAGACTGTATAAACAACATCACCCAGAAGGTTCCCCTTGCTCCATTAGGACTTCGCCTCGTATCTACCAAAATCCTACCCCCCCCCCCCACACACACACACACACCCCACCCTCTGTTTTTGGCAGATCACTTTACGTCAGTCTCGCCCTTGCTGTGATCGTGATTATTCAGTGTCATTGTGTTGGGATTATTGCAGCTGTAAATAAATCTCGATTTATTAGAATGTTTACACCTGAAAATTTGGCAATGAATCTCGTATTGTTGGAATTTTTACAGCTGGAAGTTTGTCAATAAATCTCGTATTGTTGGAATTTTTACAGCTGGAAGGTTGACAATAAATCTCGCATTGTTGGGATTTTTACAACTTGAAGGTTGGCAATAAATCTCGCATTGTTGGGATTTTTACAGCTTGAAGGTTGGCAATAAAGCTCGTATTGTTGGAATTTTTACAGCTGGAAGGTTGTCAATAAATCTCGTATTGTTGGGATTTTTACAGCTGGAAGGTTGGCAATAAAGCTCGCATTGTTGGGATTCTTACAGCTGGAAGGTTGGCAATAAATCTCGCATTGTTGGGATTTTTACAGCTGGAAGGTTGGCAATAAAGCTCGCATTGTTGGGATTCTTACAGATGGAAGGTTGGCAATAAAACTCGCATTGTTGGGATTTTTACAGCTGGAAGGTTGTTCCAGAATGTTTACAGTTGGATATTTGGCAATGAATTTCGTATTGTTGGAATTTTACAGCTGGAAATTTGGCAATAACGCTTGCATTGTTGGGATTCTTACGGCTGGAAGGTTGGCAATAGTGGGATTTTTACTGATGGAGTGGTGGTTTTTTTTTTTGGTTTTTTTTTTTTGGTTATTTTTCTTTCTTTGTTTTTTTGTGTGTGATAAATCTTGTATTGTTGATATCTTAACAGTCGAACGTTTGTCAATAAATCCCGTATTGTGGGTTTTTTTGCAGATAGAATTTGTTGTTGGTGGTTTTTTTTTTCAATTTTTGTTTGTTTAATTTTGATAAATCTCGTATTGTTGAGATCTTTTAACAGCCGAACGTTTGTCAATAAATCCCGTATTGTTGGAATTTTTACAGCTGAAACTTTTGTCATTCTGTCTCTTTGTGTTGGAATATGTACATCTGAAAGTAGGTCACCACGTTTCCTGGTGTGGGATCTTTATTATACAACCTGTGGGCGATAGCAATCTTCAAAGACTTTTGTATAATCACATATAAAAAATGCATTACCTTTACTAACCGCCGTGAAGGTGTTAAGTTCTTATACCATTCTACACTCTGATCTATATCAAACAAGCTGTATGATCTAAATTAATCAAAGCTTTTCTCTTTGAGTTTCTTTTGTAGCATAAGATTTTAAGACGACGGAACTGAAATCCGATACTTTATTCCAGCGTATTGGTTTTGAAAACGAGGCGCCTATCCTACCATTTTGTAATTCACTCTGTGTATTTGAAAAAAAATTCTTGTTTAATTAAAATAGATTTCAATTATCAAGTTCTAAGTTTAAATATCAATAGGGCCTTATAATTACTTTAATACTTGAATCAATCGTCCTGGCTGGTTTATTGGTTTTTTAATGAGATAACGTTTTCCAGCAGTGAAAACTGCACAGTTGGTTCGCGGCAATATGGTTATATTCATTATTATCTATTATATATCTCATTATGACCAAAATCACTTAAATTTAATCACTTAAGTTATATCATCATAATGTGCAATGTTTGTCCAGAGCTGGGCTCTTTCTTTTCTAAAATGACAACGCTCGGAAGTCTTGGTCAGATAGTAAAATGTGAAGGTATTCCAGAAATGTGAAGGTATTCCAGAAATGTGAAGGTATTCCAGAAATGTGAAGGTATTCCAGAAATGGTTAGAATCATATGTACTCTGTTGTCTGTTTTTAACAATCCGTGTTATAATCACAATATTTAAAGGACTCCATTCAGAATATGAAGTATAATATATAAGTAAAATCTAAAACACGTTCTTGTTAAGTGTCTCCATTGGTGTTCAGCGTTCACAAAAACAAAATCTTTGTATAGTTTTCTTTAAATTTTACAGTTTTATTTCATTTTACAAATACATGTACAACCTGTCATTAAATCAAATATTTCATACCAATCGTTAGGCCGTTCTTTACATACATGATTTTGACTACGGGTTACTCGACAGGGGGTGATTACTCCTCCCACCTCTGGCGTGTCCAGGGGTCCGTGTTTGCCTAACTCTTAACTTACTATTCTTTATAAGAATCTTTACCCTTTCATCGTTGTGTATGAGGACTGGCTGGTTCTTTGATGATTGATCTATTTTAAAGATTGACCAATGCTAGATAGATAAGATTATAATTTATAAAAAAAAAAATGTGTGATTCGATATATCCCTGTGAGCTCGAAATAAAAGACACCACAGAGTAGTCCACTTCTGCTTCATACTTAGATATTTTGCTGAAAGTAGACATTAACGGCAAATTGACAACTCAACTGTATGGCAAACTGTAAGTCCCCCCCCCCCTCCTCCCGCCACACCTCCCGGAACATACCGGTTATCATTTTATATGAGCTTGATTGAGGGCCTCGTTTCCAAGAAAAAAACTGTACGTTAATCTATCGAATATTTTATTCTTATCAAATAATGGCCCATCTGTTACTATTTACTCGAACTGGAAACTTTCATATAATGGTTCCCCAATATTTGATGCCTGTAAACAATACAATGATATTTTTGTACATGTACGTTAATTTGCTAGGTTGCATTGATTGTTTATTTTTTGTTTGATTTTTTTGTTGTTGGTAAAATGCATAAACCAAGATTTTATGAACTTTTTTGTTCACTTTGATTTAGATATCGTATCCTTATTGTTTAATTTTTATATCCTCTATCCATCTAGATGTTTATGTCTATTCATTCCTCTCCATGCGATCTATTTCTCTATCTATGTGCATGTATTTATTTATCTATCTATAAATCTACCCATCTACATATATGTCTGCCTATATATTCGTCTGTTTATATATTCAACTATCTATCTGTCTATCTATATATTCATCTATCTATCTATCTATCTATCTATCTATCTATCTATCTATATATCCACCTATCTATCTATCTATCCGTTTATTCATCTATCTGTCTATTCATCTATCTGTCTATCTATATATTCATCTACCTATCTGTCTATCTATATATTCATCTATCTATCTATATATTTTTATTATCATTATTTTTCAACATAGTTCATGGTATATCTTCATAATATATACATGTAATATAGAATTACAGAAGTGTTTATTTCTTTGAGAGAGAGAGAGAGAGAGAGAGAGAGAGAGAGCTATGAAAATATTAGGTTCCATCTGTTCCAAAGGGCATCAAATTTTTCAGTGTCTATATCTATCTATCTATCTATATATTCATCTATCTATCTGTCTATCTACGGATGCTGAGTGAGGCTTGATATCATTCATGATTGGAGAAAATCAAATTTGTATTTCTTATGACGATTCGTGATTATTTCTTGGTGATAATTTCGTCTGAACCGCTGGTGGAAACATGTGAAAATGAGTCTTGCAAGAAACATGGCTGATCCCTTGGGTACTCCTTGACCAAGGAAAATATATCGGTCATTCTGTTATAAAGTAATCAACGTTTGACGAACCGTTTTGTCGATATGGCTAAAGGTCGATTTTCTCCTTCTGAGGAAGTTAATCGTTTTGAGGAGGCAATAAATATTTTTTTATTTCCAATAAAAAAAAAAAAAAAAAAAAAAAAAAAAAAAAAACCGCTCATTCTGGATTCGCGGTGCTTCCAAATAAATTTTGGTCATGGTAATTATTTGTCTCCATAGCAAAACTAGCAGTATAAAACACTTACTTCGCATAGCCAAGATGGATTATCTATTAAAGTGGTATAAAGAGTTTCCAGGTCTTAACTGCAAATATCTTAAGGACAATATCATGATTTATATTCTGTGAACAATTATGACCTCCTGTGAAATGTTATAAACCTTAAAACTACAAGATAGTTTTCATTTCACTTTTATCATTTATCATCGACATCTGTATGTCTATATACAGATGACCTATATATGTGTGTATGTATATATACAGATGACCTAGATCTGTATGTATATCACTATACAGATGACCTATATCTGTATGTATGTCTATATACAGATGACATAGATCTGTATGTATGTCTATATACAGATGACCTATATCTGTGTGTAAGTCTCCATACAGATGACCTAGATCTGTAAGTATATCACTATACAGATGACCTATATCTGTATGTATGTCTCTATACAGATGACCTATATCTGTACGTATGTCTATATACAGATGACCTAGATCTGTATGCATGTCTATATACAGATGAAATGACCTATATCTGTATGTATGTCACTATACAGATGACCTAGATCTGTATGTATGTCTATATACAGATGACCTATATCTGTGTGTAAGTCTCCATACAGATGACCTATATCTGTGTGTAAGTCTCCATACAGATGACCTATATCTGTATGTATGTCTCTATACAGATGACCTATATCTGTATGCATGTCTATATACAGATGAAATGACCTATATCTGTATGTATGTCACTATACAGATGACCTATATCTGTATGCATGTCTATATACAGATTACCTAGATCTGTATGTATGTCTATATACAGATGACCTATATCTGTGTGTAAGTCTCCATACAGATGACCTAGATCTGTGTGTAAGTTTCTATACGGATGATCTATATCTGTATATATGTCTCTATACAGATGACCTATATCTGTATGTATGTCTCTATACAGATGATCTATATCTGTGTGTATGTCTCTATACAGATGACCTATATCTGTATGTATGTCTCTATACAGATGACCTAGATCTGTATGTATGTCACTATACAAATTACCTATATCTATATGTATGCCTCTCTACAGATGACCTATATCTGTGTGTATGTCTATATACAGATGACCTATATCTGTATGTATGTCTATATACAGATAACCTATATCTGTGTGTATGTCTATATACAGATAACCTATATCTGTGTGCATGTCTCTATACAGATGACCTATATATGTATGTATGTCTCTATACAGATGACCTATATATGTATGTATGTCTCTATACAGATGACCTATATCTGTATGCATGTCTCTATACAGATGACCTATATCTGTATGTATGTCTATATACAGATGACCTATATCTGTGTGTATGTCTATATACAGATGACCTATATCTGTGTGTATGTCTATATACAGATGACCTATATCTGTATGTATGTCACTATACAGATGACCTATATCTGTATGTATGTCTATATACAGATGACCTATATCTGTGTGTAAGTCTCCATACAGATGACCTATATCTGTATGTATGTCTCTATACAGATGACCTATATCTGTATGTATGTCTATATACAGATGACCTATATCTGTGTGTATGTCTCTATACAGATGACCTATATCTGTATGTATGTCACTATACAGATGACCTATATCTGTATGTATGTCTATATACAGATGACCTAGATCTGTATGTATGTCTATATACAGATGACCTATATATGTGTGTAAGTCTCCATACAGATGACCTAGATCTGTAAGTATATCACTATACAGATGACCTATATCTGTATGTATGTCACTATACAGATGACCTATATCTGTATGTATGTCTATATACAGATGACCTATATCTGTATGTATGTCACTATACAGATGACCTATATCTGTATGTATGTCTCTATACAGATGACCTATATCTGTGTGTAAGTCTCTATGCAGATGTAATGACCTATATCTGTATGTGTGTCTATATACAGATTTAATGACATAGATATGTGTGTATGTCTCTATACATATGACCTAGATCTGTATGTATGTCTTTATACAGATGACCTAGATCTGTATGTATGTAACTATACAGGTGATGTAGATCTATATGTATGTCTATATACAGATGACCTATATCTGTGTGTATGTTTATATACAGATGACCTATATCTGTTTGTAAGTCACTATACATATGACCTAGATATGTATGTATGTCTATATGCAGATGTAATGACCCATATCTGTATGTGTGTCTATATACAGATTTAAAGACATATATATATATATGTGTAAGTCTCTATACAGATGACCTATATCTGTATATATGTCTATATACAGATGAAATGACCTAGATCTGTGTGTATGTCACTATACAGGTGATTAGATATATATATATCTACAAAGGTTAGATGACGTATGTATGTGTACATAGATCACTACAGGGTAGATGACACACATAACAGCTGTATACTGAAATGGAGTCAGAGCGTGAATGTTTATATTGTCCCATTAGGGTACATTGTATTTATATCTAAACCAACTGTTTTTAAACAGTTTTGTGAAGTCTGCAGGTACATGTTAGACTGTGTGTAGTGGTCAATAATTTTGGGAATATACATGTACGCAAACAAAACTACAATCCAACATGGTATTTATTTTCTTTTTTAATCCTTGGCTAACTCCCCAAGGCCAGAAAGGTACATACACAATTGTGTGTTTGAGGTCGATGCTGTCTGGCTGGACGCTAGCTCCAAGATATATCGTCTGGTTAATGCTAGTAATCTATCATATGGAAAATCGAATTTTTAATCCCCCTTTTTTGTATTTTACACTGTAGGATACGTATTTTACAAAACTCCCCCAGAGAGGTAATACTTAAGGAATCAATTTTCAAAGGTGGTTATCTGATAGGTGGGATTTACCCATGATAAAGGTTGCACGGAATTGTCTATGGTGATGCTTTGTTGAACAACAACTTCGGTTTTCTTTCGGTTTGCAAGTGCAATATATTGTGTCTTTGATATTCCTAAAAATTATCCGAGATTGTGTTGAAAAGTCCGGCACTGAAATCTCATACACCAGATGAGCTGGAGGACGCGAGCTGGACAAATTGTTCCCGCTATCTGTCCGACATATTGTTCCCGTTCTCTGTCCGACATACTAGTATTATTCCCGCTCTCTGTTCGCCGTGTTTAGCAGGCGACACGTATATTTTGTTCTGCAATCGATTACGTCACGTGTATTTGAGTATCGTGCAGAGCTATATAGGTACCTGTCGCACTCAGTTTATAGAAACCGGTGACAGTGTAGCCACGATTTAAGATTGCTTCATCTTCTTAATGATATGCAATTTGAACAATTCTAATCATGTCTTGCATTTTGTTACAAACATTTCTTGAATCAGTAACGGAATGTGAATCTATAGAATGTGTCCATTGTGAGAATGGCGACTGCACTTCAAAGCTTTATTTTGTCGATGGAACGCTTATTGTAAATCTAGGAAAATAAACGTGCAGTTCTGTGTGTATTTTCTGTAACCACTGTATATAGCGATCATATTGTGGACATGAATTTTAGTTTTGGATTGAATTTATCCGTTTCAGAAGAAGGTAAGGTGTACTGCAATGCTACGGTTGACCCCTTCTCCTGCTGGCCAGCGACACTTGGTGGTCATTTTGCAGTTATTTCCTGTCCGCAAGTCCCGGGGGTAGATGCTTCAAGTAGGTATTAATTCGCACGTCTTCTAACCACTTACCGGTCTTCAAAACATACGTTCTATTAATAAATTAATGATAAATGTCTGATTTTGCTATTGGCTTTAAATACAAGATTTACAGATTTATAATCGTACATTACATCACAGAAAATGCAACAAAGTTCTGTTTTCCAAATGGCACGTGGATGGAAAAAGCAAATTACAACGCCTGCCTCACGCACGGAAGCACGGTGGAAAACATAGACGAAATTCAAGGGGTAAGTGTACATACAATGACAATTCTAGATCTGTCCAGGCGAGATAGTCTACTTTGTCGTCCAAATCCTCCACATCAGGGGCCACATAACTCAACAAATCCCCCACATCAGGGGCCACATAACTCAACAAATCCCCCACATCAGGGGCCACATAACTCAACAAATCCCCCACATCAGGGGCCACATAACTCAACAAATCCCCCACATCAGGGGCCACATAACTCAACAAATCCCCCACATCAGGGGCTACATAACTCAACAAATCTGAACTTGGACCTGCGAGCAAATCTGACTTTGTATAACTAGACATATATATGATTACGTCACCATTTAGCCGTATTGATGGAAACCTTTTTTCCAGCGCTGATTACTTTATTACAAAATGACCAAAAGTGATTCTTCATAACAACATATCTATATGACTGATTGGTTTTTATCACATGTTAAAACATTTTTGCTATGTAATATTTTGTTAGTATAGGCGTATTATTAGGGGAAAAAAGTCCACTTGTAGTTAGATAGTTACCTGTAAGAGTCCAATAAGTTTACAATTATACTGTCCATTATAAACAATAATGGATAGTCATTGTCAGCTTATTGAACGGTGCCAGGTAAACCCAATAACTTATTAGATGCCTACAGGGAGGCTGAAAATAAGAGAAAGACAATGCATTCGTGAAACAGGAATTTTAAATTCTCTAAATCATCACAGATATCGGGAAAACATTTAAACGAATATTTCCCCATAGTATAACTCCCTGGTCCAACTTTAAGATTCACATTTTTTTAAAATTCCATCGGCCATTATTATAATTATCGCATCAAACTTTAAATTTGAAAGACATATTTCCATGCTGTATTTGAAATTGGCTGGATCCTGAGGCACATTCTGAGACTTCTTCACAACGCTTTTTCTTGATGTCTTCTTCAGTAGCATCTCTTTATTCTGATTTATTATTTTCGCATCCATGAATAATTTCACATCATTACACAAAACGGGCATCTTAAATTCTTTTGACTGGCATTAATTATTTCCTCATCCAACATATTAAAAAACATAATGCTTTTTATCCCGTGGGGTTCGGTTTAGAATAGGTCCTCAGCACCCCTTGATTGTGGTTAGAGGAGACTAAATGGGGCGGTCCTTCAGATGGGACCGTAAAAACAGAGGTCCCTTGTCACAGCAAGTGTGGCACGATAAAGATCCCACCCTGCTCAAAGGTCATAAGTGCCGAGCATAGGCCTAAATTTTGCAGACCTTCACCAGCAATGATAACGTCTTCATATGGGTGAAAATATTCTCGAGTGGGACGTTGAATCAATCAATCAATCAATGTGTTTAAATTCAAATTTGGCTCCATATAGCTTTCTCGTCCTCCATATCCAGAATTCATCACTCATTAAGAGGGTGTTTGCAGTATTTTCATTAACATCCTTAAATTTTGATTGTGCAATGAACCACCAGAGGAAGACATATGGATGTGGCTCAGTACTATAGGGTGGGTGAATATAGAAAGTCCTGCAGGAAAAGATACCCCTGATAACTTAGGCCCTACTCACATGACACCGAAACAAACTTCTACACAAGACTGGTTACATTGTCAGACTATCTAAAAACAAGCTTTATTCATAATTATCATTGTCAATGGGTTAACCCTAGCCTGTCCATTCTTAGATATAAGCCTTAAACTGTCCATTCTGTAAGAGAAAGAACTGTTCTTGGTCCGTAGTTCTTTCTGAAGCTCTCGCAGAATGGATAGCTAAAGGCTTATATCAAGATATCAATCTCGTTTAAAGTCTGCATTTCGCAAATTCTATGGTCGTTATAACGATCTAGTTTGCGAATACAACCTACCATTGGGTTAAATGCTGTCTGACGTGTATCATACCGATTGTTAGGCCGTTCTTAGCATACTGATTTTGACTACGGATGACTCCGTTTACCTAATCTAGATATAGGGCTCACGGTGGGTGTGACCGGTCGACAGTGGATGCTTACTCCTCCTAGACAACTCTGGTATATCGAGGGGTCCGTGTTTGCCCATCTCTCTATTTTGTATTGCTTATAGGAGTTGTGAGATTGGTCACTGCTTGTTATCTTCCCCTTCATCCTTTACAAAAATTTATGACGTGTACATCCGGTTGATTGATTGATTATTGTTTAACGTCCCTCTCGAGAATATTTCATTCATATGGAAACGTCACCATTACCGGTGAAGGGCTGCAAAATTTAGGCCCATGCTTGGCGCTTATGGGCATTAAGCAGGGAGGGGTCTTTAGCGTGCCACACCTGCTCAGCTGTGACACATGACCTCGGTTTTTGTGTTCTCATCCGAAGGTCAGCCCCATCTAGTCGTCTCTTACGACAAGCAAGGGGTTCTGAGGACCTATTCTCACCCGGATCCCCACGTGTACTGCGTAAACTAGACTGTTGTGTAGTGGTTATTGACTGGTCAGCGTAATGATAACGGCGGACTGATTCCATGATCACTGTCCTAAATAACTGAACAGAATGGCTTTCAAAATACATTTCAATAACGGACACGGTCAGCAATGCACGTTTGCCTTGTATGTATAGTTAAAGGTAGGTGAATGCAGACAGACCGGTGCTTCCCAGCCCCTCCCCGCAGAAGATTTTAGTTAATGACGTGTCAGCTAACAAATTTTGGCTTGTTTCGACCTTCACAAACAGCCAGTACATATATTCCACTAAAACGTAATAGTTAGGAAACACTAAAACGTAATAGTTAGAAAACACTAAAACGTAATAGTTAGGAAACACTAAAACGTAATAGTTAGAAAGCACTAAAACGTAATAGTTAGAAAACACTAAAATGTAATAGTTAGAAAGCACTAAAACGTAATAGTTAGAAAATCAGATCATCAATAGAGGATATTTCCCTGGCATTTTAGGTAGATAGATAATATGACTATTTATATGACCAATACAGTCTAAGGCAATTTCAGAAATAATTTTGTTTCTGTTATGAACATACTAATATGTAAACTAAACTGATATCCAGATAATCTGACAAAGAAACCCTTGTTTGTGTGTTTTCAGAATATCAAACATACTTTTAGAACCATTCCAAAATCACTGTGATCGCTGTGAACCATATTGCATCGCAAACTACGTCACAATAGCATGAACTTCATTTGATTGAATGAAGGTCACCAGCAGAGATTAACACAATACTACTCTACATGTATACAGATGCTTCAAGTAAGCACTAAAGGAAAAAAATATTGCTGACCGAATTGAATAAGGAATCGGTTATTGTGACGAATTTTGTAAGCTGATAAATTCACTGATTCATTGGTGCAGTTGATAGTGATTCTTGAATGATCCTATCCGAAGTAATCAACGTTCGTTTAAAATTTTTTCAAGATTCTGTTTTGTAAAAGTGATGAGAATTTAAAGTTACGGAATTGTGTGAACTGGGATTTTCTTACGTAATTTGAAATTCTCGAGAGATAAATTCGACAAGTTTTGAGAGAATCGACAATTAAATGCAGAAGACAGAAAAGTATTTTTCTCATGCAGTAACGTTTGAGCGTCCGTCGTCAGGTGTGACTTAATTTTGAATAATTGATGAGATGAGACAAACCTGTTTATATCATGTTCTTACAGATTTGATTTGTCGATATAAATATGTCTGCACAGTATATCAAACAATAGTGACAGATATCTATTATTTTTTGTCTATGATAGGTGATGAAATATAGATTTTGTCGGGAGTACTTTAGCGAGAATGTGGCGAACACGTGTCTGTATTTTCAGGACCGAATTCAGAGTTGTATTGCCAATGGGAGAAGGGAGGGCAGGGCTTTCAAAAGTAGCCGGTAGCCGGCGGATTTCCGCCGCCTATAGTAACATTAGGTGCCGGCTACTTTAGTGACAAAAATGTATGTCCAATGAAAAAAACTTTTATAAAACTTTAAACATCTTCCAAACTTTAGTAGACTCAGAAATCGCGGCCGTTAGGATGTAAAAACGTGTTTACTTGCGCTAAATTTAGTTCAGGTAAATACCGGCACCTGATTGGTCGTCTGTTGGTGTAGAAAATAATACGTCAATTGCAATAGTCGGAAAGCCTCGGATTTACCCAATTCGTGACAACACGGACGAGAAGTTCCGAAAGATAACAACAAGTCCTGAACGTAAAAATCAATGATGATGACGGAATGAAGAGAACAAATACCCTGTTCAGTTTCGGCTTTAAAAAGGCCAGAAGTGAAAGTGACACAAGTATAATATCAATCAACAATTTTAAAGCGAAAACAGAATTTAATCAGGAAAAATTTCAGACTTGCTATTCTTTTTAATTTGCAAATGCCCATGTGGTATTAAATAAAAACGAAAGTAGAATTTTTCAGCACAAATTCGCTATGTTACCAACAAATCTGTAGCTGTTAACTTGAATTTGTGGAAAAATAAAATTATAGGTCATTTAAATGTTACTTATTAATTTGTAATAAAGATTGTTTGGGTTTTATTTAAAAAATATTGGGGTGAGCAAAAGCAAAAGGTCCCAATGGGTTTCATGTCAGTCTTGGAGAAAAATATTACTCCCAGTGTAAGTTAACAGACTTTAAGGGACCAAATGAAAATAGAAATATAGAGTTGTGTTAATTGGTGAAGAATATTCTTAAAATATTGGGAGTGCAACTCTTATTTGCAATTCAATAAAAAATAATGATTAAATACATGTAAACTTTTTTTTATAACATACAATGTATCCGTTAAATAAGGAAACGAAAGCTGACAATACAGGTAATTAGAACAACTATAAATATAATATATATTGATGCTTTATTATATAAAACTGGTGTTGGTTGTGATCTATATTCTTCTTACATTTTACTTTAATCTGCTTATACTCTTGGGTGGCAGAGATTCAAGCAAAGACACTTAAAAATTGATTGATACAGCATTGCAAAAAATAATTACATGTAGTTATCTTGATGCACTTTATTTTTCATTTTGCATCAAAATTAGTACTTTGCAATGTTGAATTTTTTAAAGTTTTTGCATGAACAGAAAATTTCACATATGAAACAATAAATTCATGGCAAAAGTAAAAATTTCAGGCAAAAGAATGACAATTTCAAAGCTGCATTTAAGTGCCAGGAAACCGCCAGAATGCAGGATTTTGCGTCATTTACCCCAGAGCTTCTGGGGGCCTTGAGCGGCCCCCAGACCCCCGGCCGTAAGGGCGCCGAGCATAGCTCAGCGTGCGATACGGCTGCGCCATTCGCATTGGATCGCCTTCTATTTTTTCATTTCAGCCTCCTGCTTTTAAATTTGTTGAAAGCCCTGGGAGGGACCAAACTATAGGGGACAATGTCCACTACTATAAATATTTGCAAATCTAGGGCCCATTTTAAGAAAGAATTTATGACTTACAACCAAGTTTATATACTGGGAGTTTCCTATTATTGTAAGGCTATTCACTCCAATGCAAAATATCTTTTTTAAAATGTTGAAAATTAAGCCTCAAAGGGTTTTCATCAATTAATTTTACAAAATAATATTAATGAAATTTAAGACTTGCGACTTTGTCGTAAGTTGTTTTGTATTACCAAATGTGCGATATATAGTTTCTGTATACACTGTAGGTAGGGGCGTGGTTGTCTACACATTAAATGTCTCTATGTAAATCATGATAGTCCTTATAATGGCAGTAACTAATATTATGTACACACGGAACACAAGAATAAAAATTATCATATTCGTGTGTTTTGTAGGAAGCGAAGTACTGGAAATTTTTGCTTTACCCTTTTACTTTTTCTTAAAGGGGAAGGCAACCCAAAATTTACATAATAAATTATAGGATTAATTATAGGATAAACATTCGTCATGCTATTCTGTTGATATACGGCCTAGATAAGCTTCAGTACTAATTTGAAAACGTAAAAAATTGAAATTCCCGCCATCTATAGGGACTGTCATGATGTGGAACTCTTTTGTATTCAAGACCACAAAAATCAATAATTTGGACGTCACACCGTCTGTTCCGGTTTTGATGAAATAAGGTCATCAAAGATGTGCAAATTTTACGAATAAAAGGGTTGATGCCTTTCTGTCAAGCTTTTAATTGCATTATTGCGAAGGGGAAATGCGAAAAGTTTCCCCCCGAAATTTCTAACCCAACCAAGTTATCTGAAAAGTAAAGAATATGTAAACTGTGGATCCGTCATTTGCGTAATGGCAAGTTGAGGTTCAAGACATTTGTATGAAGAAACGTGTACCGCCTGCCTGGTCGGCGACTCGACTGTACGTCTTCTTTTCTTGATTTCTTCTTGCGAGAGAACAGCCTCAAATCTATACGACTCCAAACTTAACTGTTCATGACTTGTCATGTTTACAGTGCTGCTGATGAAATAAACCGGAACCGACAGTGTGACGTCATAAACTAAACTTTAATGGCTGCCCTCTTAGCGGCGGGAGATTTTAAATAAATGATAGATTAATATTGATTTAATCGTTAAGGAAGGATTTTTGTTGTTAAAGACTGTCATTTACGATATCAGTAAGTAATACTTTATTCATAAAACAACAGTGTGGTTAGGGTTGCCTTTCCCTTTAATAATGTTTGCAGTCAGTATAGAATATTAATGAATTTTTATTTTTATTGCATTGCCGGTCCTTTAAACCAATACTAGATTATAAACATTTAACGTGTAAAAACAATCGATGTTACATAATTCTTAGAGTGTATTCTGAAGGCGGCAGTCAGAAAATGAATGAAAAGTACCCAGGCTATATCTTGATGAGTGTGATTTTCGTTACTAAAGTGTAAATCCTATAAATGTGATGCTGTTTTGACTTAGCGATATAAATAGATAAGAAGTTACACTGTAATCATTTGGGTTTCACCTCAGGTGTTGGATGAGGTAGTCCTCTCCGTCTTCACGTCAACTAAATCAGTCTGGTTATCAAATTTCTTAGACTTCCCATTATTGTGCATCATTACATGTTTAAAAAAAATTTAAAAAAAGAAGTTCCTACTCATTTCCAAGAAAAATCAATTTCATAGAAAGCTAGCGATCTCACTTATCAAATTATTGGGTGGAGGGGGTCCTTAATTGTCTTGAAAGAATTAATTGGATTTGATCTACTTTGGAAAACTCTTTATCGTGGTATGAACATCTCCACAAATTCATTGATTTTCCCTCAGCAAAAGAACCTGAACCACAGTAAAGAAAGAAATTAGAATACTTTCAAACCACAAAATCAAGCCCCTCCCCCATTCGAAACTTCTCTTCATAAGATTTATTAAACTACAAAAATTTCATCTAAGGAAACTGTCATTGTTTAACGGGTACTATAGTACATGTTTCTATATTCGCTGAAAGTTACGAATACTGTTTCATAGAAAAAGACATGTATATAATCTGCACCGTGTTATATTCCTAGACTTTATGTAATCTACACCGTGTTATATTCCTACACTTTATGTAATCTACACCGTGTTATGTTCCTACACTTTATGTAATCTACACCGTGTTATATTCCTACACTTTATGTAATCTACACCGTGTTATGTTCCTACATTTTATATAATCTAAACCGTGTGTTATATTCCTACACTTTATGTAATCTATACCGTGTTATATTCCTACACTTTATGTAATCTACACCGTGTTATATTCCTACACTTTATGTAATCTAAACCGTGTGTTATATTCCTACACTTTATATAATATAAACCGTGTTATATTCCTACACTTTATGTAATCTACACCGTGTTATATTCCTAGACTTTATGTAATCTACACCGTGTTATATTCCTAGACTTTATGTAATCTACACCGTGTTATGTTCCTACACTTTATGTAATCTACACCGTGTTATATTCCTACACTTTATGTAATCTACAACGTGTTATATTCCTACACTTTATGTAATCTACACCGTGTTATATCCCTACACTTTATGTAATCTAAACCGTGTGTTATATTCCTACACTTTATGTAATCTTCACCGTGTTATGTTCCTACACTTTATGTAATCTGAACCGTGTGTTATATTCCTACACTTTATGTAATCTATACCGTGTTATATTCCTACACTTTATGTAATCTACACTGTGTTATATTCCTACACTTCATGCACATACACTTCATCATTCGTTCTTTTCGTCCAGGACAATACATAGATATGAGTGAAATATCCTTGAGAGGGACGTTAAACAATATTCAATCAATCAATCATAGTATACTTTTATTCTTCGACAATTGTGTAATAAATAGCACTTTTTTATCCACAGGAACTGGCCACAGACTTCGTCTCACGAATCATATACAATCTCGGATTCTCCATTTCCACTGTTGCGCTCGCCATAGCACTTTTTATATTTACGTATTTCCGGTAAGCAACTCTTGATTAGTTGTTTTAAAAATTAATCTTTGTTCTGTGTCGTTTTTGTATATTCATTCAATATGCAATGTCATATTTTATAATAATCTAATGATAGTGTCAATAATTATTTCATTATGATCCGATAAGTTAAAACATTGATAGCGGTTGCTACAGGTGATTACAGAATGATACGTGGTGGGACATCTTCCTTTACAGCTAATGTGTAAGACCCAGTAGAAGTGATTAGAATGGGGAGTTTTTATTGGACAACCAAAACAATTGATCAATATTAGTATCAATTTGGGATTTCCCATTTCATTTCTGTTTCTATGTTGGAAAAATCAAATTGTTATCATATTCATCTCTAAGGCACATTGACCGGTCGCGGAAGCTCAGTGGTAGAACGTTCGCTTCGTAACTGGGATTCCGTGAGTTAGAACTCCACTTGTGTATGTTTGGACATCCTACCCACAATTATTTATTTCTACTACCAGTAAGATTAATTTTACTACCAGTAAAAATAATTTTACTACCATTAAAAATAAAGCACTGTCCAAAGCTACCCGCAATTAATTATTCATACCAGTAGTAAAAATAATTTTACCGCTAGTAAAATCAATTTTACTCGTATTATAAGTATTTATATTACTAGTAAAAATGATTCTGAGTGGTGAAAATTCTATCTCTCAACATAGTAGTGATTTAAATCTCTGTTG
>NC_079173.1:40046608-40179108 GCF_947568905.1 Ostrea edulis
CCTACGGGATATCATTGGTCCACTTTGATCAGTTACTAGTCATAAAAAGCAAGCTTCAGTGTACAATTTACTCAGTATCCTGAAATATTCGCTGCGTGTTATTTTCGATACAGTTGATTTTATCCCTTTTTCAAATTCACCCAAGGCGTTTTTGCTACTAAGAGCACTAGTACTCACTATTCCCTAGTGGTATTTAGGAGATGGCAGATGTAGGCCAGTCTGAATGGGGGCGAGTATTTCCTTGTATACTTCAAGCTCACTAAGCTCTACGGACTTTCAATTGTTTTATGATTGAATGGGGTACCCTGCACTTCCTAACCTTACTTCATACAACCATGACTTCAAATTCATAAAACTCTAACTTCAACTTTATAAAACCCTAGCTTCAACTTCCTGAAATTATAACTTCAATTTTAAAAAAAATCTAACTTCAATATACTATGTCCATAACTTCTAGCTAATAAAACCAGCTGAACATTTTGTTAATGAGCCCTAACTTTTAAAGGACACATCTCGTGTTTTCAAAGTATACAACATTACATGCATTTTGTCTTCTTTATGCTTATAGTAATTAATTCTAATAGTTCGTTCACCGAAATTTTGCGATAATTAACCACAATACAGACTTAAATCTAAGCCCCGATTTCAAAAAGTCAAGTTAATTAGGTAGGTAGTCACGTGGTACAGTGACGTCACATGCGCCCTTCGGATTGTGAAAGTACTGCGAGATATTATTAAAAACTCAACTTTTAGGGGCCTAATTTATTTACCATGGGCAACATTTAAATCGATGTTGACAAATTGTCCGAGTTTTATATGTGTTCGCCACCAGTGCACAATGTTTAAAACCCTAACTTCTGATTTGACGTGCGTGAGAGACATTTTTATTTGTGGCATTGTTTGCGCGTCTTCCTGAAAAATAATGGTGACGAAACAGATCAGCTTAAAATCTCGATTGCATAACTTTGTAGTTTTCTCTAAACAAGTACGATCAAGAAATCACTAATTAACCACGCAGACAGTGTATCAGCTAATCTCAGGCAGACAAAGGGAAATATTGTTATAGATTTTTGGATCATGCGACGTGATTTGAAATAGGTGATTAATTGCATGATACCCATTCCTAGAACTCATTTGTAGCGAACTTAAATGCATTTAGATGATATTGTGGCAAAAAGAAGGAAGAAAAACACTTCACGTTTTAAATCCACACAAGAAAGGCAGCTTTATTAGATTGTTTTAATTTTCATGGAAACACTAACAACGCCTCTGTGTACATGTATTTCCCCCATACCTACAGAGTTAAACCACTTCCGGATAGTGTCTATGATTTGTGTTACTACACTCAATAAGGGTTTTCAACTCTGACATTTCGCGCCACATTTTTGTAGTTTTCACTCTGTTTGCTCGCTATTTACCGATATTTCTTCAACTGCCGGTTTTGGTTTTTATTTGCATTTACATGTATCCATTATTTTTTGTTGTTGTTGTTGTTATTACATGTAGCAAAGGACACTTTGCAGGCCTTTGTTTTAAGAATCAAAAAATATAAGGAAATCGAGTTTGAGAAAAAAAAAACCAGAAAAGGGAACTCGCATACGGAACTTACATAAATAAACTACCGGTATACCATACAGCAATGATAATTAGATAAGGAATAATATTGACGATCTCTCAAAATGAATTATACGAGCCTCACGTCGTATACCGGCGGAAAGCGCGAGGTATTACACCTTCGGGTATTTTCAAAATAAAACTGAATTTATAGATATATCCAATGACTTCACAAATGCATATTCTGCATAAAATTCGGTATTTTTGAACTAAACCTTTGCAATATTTAGCACTGCTGATTAACGGTATGTTGACAGGGCTGAGAATTTACTTTCCAGCTAACGGTATTTATATGTATTTGTCCACATGTCGTCATACGGCTTAGGAATACACCGTGAAATATGTAAAAATCAAACTGGAAAACATCGAAAGAGGATTTTTGTGTTTGATTATTATTTAAGAATTGTTTGTAGATGATAAACTATCAGACGATACATTTGAATTTCCTGGGAATTAAATAAATAATGGAGGCTGGTTTGATATGCAGATTTATCTAAAAACATGACATAGCGTCTTCCATGTTCTGCTCTTTTGAACTTTTCTCTCCTTCTATACAAAAGAGTAATTGGCAAACGACATGTTTATCATTGAAGTATTCGATATAAAATCAGTGACGTTTGTTTGAGATAAACAGCATTATGACTTTGTCTCGAAAAGAATGGGACTATTTCTCAATCATGAAAAAGGTTTATATCATGGCGGTTGTTTTTTTTAATGTCCACAGATATAATTATGAAGTCGGCAGATTTGTTTTCTTCTCCAAATTGGTATAATCAAGGAGTCCATCAAAAGTGTGGAGATTGAGCATAAAATGATGTCTATTCAATGGCTATAAAATGAAAACGAAAGGGAGTATTTTGCCCCTAATCCCTGAATAAAACTGTCATTATGCACGTGCTTCCTTGTCTTTTTGTTGAATCGTCATTGCTGGTTAACAGATTTCGCTTACGTTAGGATAAAAACAAAAATTCAAATCAAGAGGGATCTGTACATAGAGGGGGTGTTAGAACACTATCTGTACATAGAGGGGGTGTTAGAACACTAACTGTACATAGAGGGGGGGGGGGGGTTAGAACACTAACACGGATCAAACTCGTCTTTTTCTGTTTAAATTTTGAAATCGAGGAGGGGGTGGAGTGGTGGGGAAGGGGTTGCTACATGCGACTCCACACTTCTAGATCTACGGTGATAAAACATATGAAACATGGGTGTTATAACATCACAGAATGACTCCAGTCCTATTCAACATTTTAGAACTACACTGTACCAGAGAAACTACCACATGCAGAACATTTTTAAAATTGATTAAAAAAAATTGTTCTCGATTTTTTCTCTCTCGGTGGAACACAGAGTCGCTGTCTGACTGTCCGTCCGTCCGAGTTCATATCTTCTAAACCTTTCATCAGAAATTGATCATAAAGCCTTGGGACAGGGCCCTTTAGACCAAGGTCATTTTGAAAGGTCAATGTCACTCAGAACATAAACCTTATATGAAGAAAAAGTTCATTATTTTAACAGTTTTTGAACGGGTATTGATCATATATCACACAATATTTGTCTAGTTTGTTCACAATACGTGAATGTATAAGCAATATATACCTTCAAAATTCCAACAGACTAGACAATTATTCCGTGATAAGTTATTCGTATTTGTGCAGTTAAATTCTGTCTATATATCGGTAGTTATTGCATATTTCAGTGGGCCTGTAAACTGGAGGTAGTTATATTCAACTATGCTCAGATGACCAATTTCTTCTGGATGTTAGTGGAGGGCCTCTATCTACATATAATCATCGTGTGGACATACTCCGCAGACAAAATCAGAAAGTGGTACTTCATTGTGCTGGGGTGGGGTAGGTATATGTAATCTCGGGATCAACGAGACTTTATTTTCAGCGAGACTTTTCGGGAATTTAACGTTAACTTTCTTCATCTCCATATACACGGTACATACAAAAGTATATGATAGTAAATGTCATGCGAGATGTCGTCACGAATTTACGTTGCGATAACTTTTGTTGTCGTGAGTACTAACAACTACAACGAAGGTTAAACAATGCATATTTCTGTCCCAGTAATCAAGTTAATTTTCTCTTGACTGTGCCAACATACAAGATATTTACGTTCTAATGCGATGCAATGAGTTTATTTTGGCATGAAGCATATGCATTAACCATATAAACTGCAAGTAGATATGTGCTGGTATGCATTAGATAAAAAGTGCAATTGATGCGATAGGTACTTTTTATATGTGTGTTAGAACTAGCCCAAGAAATTTCATTATTAATATGTACGGTATACAACCAAAAAAAAAATCCCCCCAAAAATTGCCACGTTTTTATTTTCGCCCATTTTACCTTTATACCAGAAATGACCGAATTTGAAACTGGACAAATTCGAACTTGGCAGCAATGAGAGAAAACTTTGTGCGAATTAAAAATGAATGTTGATACTTTTGGGCGAAATTATCACAAGTCGATATTGTCCTTCTATTCAGATTTTGAACTCTTTTTTTTTCCAGGTATACCTTTGATGATTATCGCTGTGTGGGTGGCCCTGCGAGTCTATTCCACTTCAGAACACCAAAAAAGCTCTGCGTTACTTGAGTAAGCATGATGTGCATACATGTATCTGTTAAATGACACAGAAAACAACTATCGACACATTTGTCTGTCCGTTCGATTAAAAATGCATTGACCCACAATTGTTCCGCAGCATAGATTCACAACTCCTTATATTATATCAATTTTCAACTTCATAATGGATTGACCCACAACTTCTTCAAAGAATGCAGAGTCACTGTTAGCACGAGACTGAACATTTTGTATGGTACAGTTCAATTCAGGGGATGGTTGCCGCTTTATTCAAAGTAGAATTTGTGCGATTTTTATAGGTGCTGGTTGCCACATTACCCATCATTATTGTAGCGGACAGTATAAGAGGGAACTTATACTGCCTCACTAGAGAGCTAGCTTTTCTGGTGATATGGTAGAGCCTCTCTCTTGATCACGCAAGTTAAGCAACGGCGAGCATGATCAGCACTTGGCTGGGTGACCGCTACACGTTACAAATATGTGGCAGCGTAGTGACTCTGGTGTTTGGTGGGGCTTCTTCAGGTAGAGTCTCTTCGGAGCTCTTGGACTTCGTGTCCATGTACAGACGTAGTTTCGTCCGGGGACGACGGTGGTTGTCGTCTGGAACGGTGGGTGCCGTTACTGAGCAGGTGCCAAACACTCAGAGAGAACTCACGTTAAGCTTCGGGACGAAGCTTCCCCGAGCGGGGGTAAGTGTAGCGGACAGTATAAGAGGGAACTTATTCTGCCTCACTAGAGAGCTAGCTTTTCTGGTGATGTGGTAGAGTCTCTCTGTGGCGAACGTGATCAGCACTTGGCTGGGTGACCGCCACACGTTACAATATTTATATGTTTTGTAGGTGCTGATGTGTCTCTCTGTTTTGTAGGTGCTGATGTCCCTCTGTTTTGTAGGTGCTGATGTATCTCTGTTTTGTAGGTGCTGATGTCTCTCTGTTTTGTAGGTGCTGATGTGTCTCTGTTTTGTAGGTGCTGATGTGTCTCTCTTTTGTAGGTGCTGATGTATCTCTGTGTTGTAGGTGCTGATGTGTCTCTCTGTTTTGTAGGTGCTGATGTCCCTCTGTTTTGTAGGTGCTGATGTCTCTCTGTTTTGTAGGTGCTGACATGTCTCTCTGTTTTGTAGGTGCTGATGTCTCTCTGTTTTGTAGGTGCTGATGTCTCTGTTTTGTAGGTGCTGATGTATCTCTGTGTTGTAGGTGCTGATGTCTCTCTGTTTTGTAGGTGCTGATGTCTCTGTTTTGTAGGTGCTGATGTGTCCCTGTTTTGTAGGTGCTGATGTGTCTCTGTTTTGTAGGTACTGATGGGTCTCTCTGTTTTGTAGGAGCTGACATGTCCCTCTGTTTTGTAGGTGCTGATGTATCTGTTTTGTAGGTACTGATGTGTCTCTGTTTGTAGGTGCTGATGTCTCTCTGTTTTGTAGGTACTGATGTCTCTCTGTGTTGTAGGTGCTGATGTCTCTCTGTGTTGTAGGTGCTGATGTCTCTCTGTTTTGTAGGTGCTGACATGTCTCTCTGTTTTGTAGGTGCTGATGTATCTCTGTGTTGTAGGTGCTGATGTCTCTCTGTTTTGTAGGTGCTGATGTGTCTCTCTGTTTTGTAGGTGCTGGTTGCCGCGTTACTCATCGTCACAAAGCGATCCTTTAGATTATGTGTACGTGGGCCCCACTCTACTGGTATTAGGCGTACGTATTACAGATACTTCATTAACATTGCTTATAAAGAAGGATGTAGAGGCACCGCCCATTCTATTCATACGGCGATACGGATGTTTCCAGCATGGCTGGTAAAGGAAACAAGTAATCAGCATTGTTTGTTGGAAACACCGCGGTGGTCTATAAGGGTAGAGCGTTCGCCCCGCATGCGGAAGGCCGGGGTTCGAATCCAGGACGCGACAGACCTAAGTAATTAAAACAGGCAGTGACAGTTCCATCGCCAAACGCTCAGCATCAGGTGTGAATGTCATGGATCCTCGGAGATGACCTTAAAAACGGATGTCCCGTGTCACAGGAGGTGTGGCACGCTAAAGAATCCTCATTGCTCAATGGCCGTAAGCGCCTAGCATAGGTCTAAATTTGAAGCCCTCCTTCGGTCTTGGTGACGTGTTCATAAGTGAAAATTTCTTGAGAGAGATGTTAAACAAGATACAACCTATCAATGGGTCAAATACTGTCTGACATGTTTCATAACGTTTCTTAGGCCGTTCTTAGCACACTGATTTTGACTACGGATAACTCCGTTTACCTGATCAAAATATAGGGCTTACGGCGGGTGTGACCTGTCGACAGGGGGTGCTTACTCCTCCTAGACACCTGATCCCACCTCTGGTATGCCCAGGGGTCCGTGTTTGCCCAACTCTTTATTTTGTATTGCTTACAGGAGTTATGAGATTGATCATTGTTCGTTATCTTCGCCTTTCATACAATCAATAAATCAATCAAAATACTCACTTCTGAGTCCGAAAACGCAGTCAGCATGGTTTATTGGACACTTTCAGAGTACTTGCTTCTAAGTAAAACAAAACTCTACTGGAATGAGTTCACCTAGTTAGGTCATGGTATGATTGTTTTCATTTTATTTCTTTTCAGATAAATATGCTGTTTCTCGCAACAATTATTTGGGTTTTAGTGACGAAATTGAGAGCGTCAAACAGCCTGGAAACAAGGCAACTTAGGTCTGTGAATTATTGTCGCACAAAAGTTTCAAGTCTTTGACTTTTATGTCTGGTAGTCTAACTAAATGACCCCAATGAAGTACATCTCTCTTAGTGTTTATGGCAATCAGGTTAATGTAAGAGAGATGAATGATGAAGACGACTGTTTTATTGGTTTTTATTCGGAATTTTCATTTCCAGAAAGGCTGTAAAGGCTACATTGTTGCTGTTCCCGCTGTTGGGAATTACGTATCTCCTATTTATTTGGCCCCCCACAGATCACAAAGCTGTAGTGGAGGCCCACAAATTTATCAACACCTTTTTGCAATCTTTTCAGGTAAAGTACAATCTTATTTTCACGACAGTTTCATTCTCATTATATTCACTATAAACCGAAAACTTGGCGACAATAGAGAGAAATAAAAGCATGGCTGGACTGAAAGCTGTGAGATAACTCGCCTACTCTATTTAGCCAGACCTGCATGTGCAATATGAATTTAAGAAAGTCTACGATTTTATGAAAAGGCAGTGCATAATCAATGTGATGTCATTATGAAAGTTTGAAAAAAGAGTGAAAGTTTGAAAAAACATAATATGTCACTAAATTTGGCTTTTAATAACGAAGTATATTAGTGGATAATGACATCTCCTGGGCCGGAAGGTCAAAGGTTAATTTCATCGTATATTAATGGATTGAAAATGTTTTGTCCTTCAGACGAACTTCAAGTTTTTCGATCGAGGAAGATTGGCCATAAATATCTATTATAAGGTCTAAAGTAATATTAGAACGATCCTTTTAAAAATGGATTTCACCCCTATCCCTTTCGGGTGAAAGTTTTTCCACAAAAAGGTCGATTTCGCAAGGTCTCTAACTACCGTTCCAATGAGGCAAAAATGGTCTCATCTTGGGTTGCAACCCCATCCCTTCCCTTTGAAAATTTGTGGATCCGCCCCTGTCAAGTTTTGCTACAGTCTTCATGGGTTATTGATGATATGAATTGTTTCTAATGCATGATGGTACTAGTTGGACACGTTATATACTTCATAGATAAAAGTTGGAATGGCAAGTTTTACGTCATGTGTTTTTAAATTTCGCTATATCTTCAGGAAGATTAGCACCATTGGAATTCTCTTTTTCGTATGGTTTATATAATTTAAAGGTGATTAAATAATTCCTATTCAAAATATAAATTGTTGATTTCTATTTTTTTTTTTTTCAGGGCTTCTTTGTCGCTTTGTTTTACTGTTTTCTGAATGGAGAGGTAAGAAACTAGACCCGGAAGTATTTCAAATCTGCGTACAGTCAACACACTAGATACTGTAAACCAACATTTATTGGCGGCTACTTTATTTCGCGAATTTTGACGTCTCTGTATGTGTGAAATATTCTCGAGAGGGTCGTTAAACAATATGCTATCAATCGATTCACCTGTGGTAAACTGGTTCGCGGGGAGGAATTTTCGCGATCAGACAGATGACAGAAATTCAAGGACTGGTTGGCGACAAGAAATATTCGCGACGATGAGATTCTCGCTAATCTCGCGAAATTGTCTCGCACGTGAATAAACCTTGGTTTACAGTAGTTTATTAAAGAAAGGATAAGAAAGTTAACCTTCTTTTGATTCACAGGTAAAGTCCGTGTTAAAGAAGAAATTCTCTACGCTCCGAGAAAATCGGACTTTGGCGACTCGATGTACAAAGACGTCCATAGGCTGGGCCAATGACATCACTATTCATAAAGACATGGGCGCCCTCACCAACGGCGACCATGTTATGTTTGCAACCCCCCGTAGTGAAAGGCCTGGAAAGAGATTGTCCAATAACAACAGTCGAGATGA
Organism: Ostrea edulis; assembly: GCF_947568905.1. Classification (NCBI taxonomy): domain Eukaryota; kingdom Metazoa; phylum Mollusca; class Bivalvia; order Ostreida; family Ostreidae; genus Ostrea; species Ostrea edulis. The sequence continues at coordinate 40,055,301 of NC_079173.1, forward strand.
TGAAATGGAGTCGGAAAAAATGTTGTAGTGTCCTGTTCTCAATCGGAAGGGTTGTATACTACCATAAGTTAATGTCTTTAAATGGTTATTCAGTCGGCTGAGGGGTGGTACATGTATTAGTATCTATAATTGGGACCTAAAGCACAGACACGCGTTATAGGCGAATTATTATATCCTATTACATATGTATATAATCAGTGTATTATCAATTATCGAAAAAAAAAGTTCAGGACTATATTTCGTGAATTTCATGGCTGACTCTGTGTATTTCACGATTGTGTGCAAAGAGAAGAGGAAGAAGGCTTATATAGGCGCTGCCTGCTGCCTAATCCTTATTATGTTATTCATAATAAAGACTGTTTAAATTAAGATTGTGTGTAAAGATTGAGAATGTAAGAATACCGGTATGTAAAGTGCACCTGTTTTTTTATTGCGTGTAATATTAGTTTAACACATGTTGCTATAGTATAGTAGCGGGTCTTGAGGGGGTTACGGGGGTTGCAAATAAAAATAAAGTAACTTTTTGTCATTTTTGTTTCATCAACACCTCCTTTCTTGGGTGGCAAAGGACTTTGAGTAGCACCCAACCCCCGGAAAATTTTCTGGATCCGCCACTTCTGGTACATATATAACATTTGTACAAATGCAATACATATTCTTCTCAATTGATGTATGTCATTCGCTCGATACATTAATTTTGGTTCATTAAAAATGCTTTTTTACAGAATGTCTTGTCTACGCTGAATAGTCTCTTGGTGTGGTAATTTGAATTTGCTTCAAACCTGATTGGATCTTGTGAAGTACTCTTAATTTTGTATTCTTTATTAAATATAGGAATTATGAGATTGTTCACTGTTCGTTATTTGTCGTGTACGAGTTAATCTCGGCTGAGATTCTGCTCGACTGAATATTTGGACTACCCCCTTCACCGAATCTCGGAGCAGTCCTTCATAATTCATGTCGGGAAAGGAAAATTACTTTCACCTTTGGCCGGTTCTAGCAATTAATGTGCACTTAGGTGACACTGTTGTTTACTTCAAATAAGTTGGATGACTTTTAAACCAACTCTGTATCATTAATAATGCTGCACTACCTACCGTCTAAGTATGTAAATTTCATGAAATTAACTATCACTAGATTTTCCGTTCAAAAGATGACTTGCAATATTGTATCTATAGGTTTCTTTTTCTTCACATTTTAGCGATATACAAGACGGTATGTGAAGAACAGACTTTAGGAACTCTTCACTTTCAGGAGATAAAATATTGTGCCGTGGAGGTCATTATTTGAACGGAAAATTTAGTGACTGTTTTCATTTTGGTATTGTCATACCTAGACGGTAAGCATTGCAATATTAATAGTGATAGAGAGTGAATTTAACAGTCGAATCACTTATTTGAAGCGAACAGGAGTGTCACCTAAGTGCACATTAATTGGTAGACTCGGCCGAAGCTGAAAATAAATTTTCAGATATGAAGGACTGCTCCGAGATTCGGTGAAGACGACAGTCCAAATATCCAACGGAGATTAAGGTACGGGTTATAATAGGGTCCCAGTACCCCTTCTTTGTCGTAAGAGCCGATTAAATGGGGGCGGTCCTTCAGATAAGACCGAAAAAACCGAGGCCCCAGCAGGTGTGGCACGATAAAGATCCATCCGTGCTGAAAGGCCATGAGCGCCGAACATACAATGTAGGCCTAGATACAGACCAGGTACATTTGAAGGCGGTGCTTATTTTCTCGGTCTTTAACCTTTATTATGACTTGATGTGATGTAAAAAAAAAAAAAAAAAAAAAAAAAAAATTGTTGGCAGTCCCTTTATCAGTTTTGTGTCCTTCGGTTACCCATTATTCAATCATAAGAGGTCTGAAGAGTGGCGCCACCTGCAGGAAGCCCCAGGTGGTACATGTACCCCTACAACCCTAAATTGAGGGAGGACAGTGATAATGGATGACTCATCATTTATGGTCCCCTACCTTGCCTCCATACTCCTTCCGTGGACTCTTCAAATATTAAGTTGTTATCAACCGTAATTATGACCTGATGTGATGTAAACATAAGAACTTTCGGGTGAGCTCAAATGCGGCCAAAGGGTGCTGTGACCCCCTTTTAGTATACTATGGGTTCTAATACATTACAGTCTATCTCTTGACCAGTTTTGTGTCATTCGGTCACCCCCATAATCAATCATAAGAGAGTTCTGTAGAGTGACCCCACCCTCAGGCACCCCACCCTCAGGCACCCCACCCTCAGGCACCCCACGTGCTACCCCTATATAGTCACAAACATTGGGAACTTTCGGGTGAGCTAAATTTCCTTCAAGTATCAAATTAGATAATAAGGTATGTATTTATCGATTGTTTGAAAATTTATCAATTTTCGTCGATTATTTACCGTTGCGGTGATCTTGAGGTGGAGCGTTCGCCCCGCATGCGGAAGGCCGGGGTTCTAATCTTGACCGCGATAGACTTAAGTCGTTATATTAGGTAGTCATAGTTCCATCGCAAAACGCTCGGCATCAGGTGTGAATGTCACGGGTCCTCAGAGATTACCTTAAAAACGGATGTCCCGTGTCATAGCAGATGTGACACGATAAAAATCCCTACCTGCTCAAAAGACGATAGTGCCGATCATAGGCCTAAATTGAAGCCCTCCACCGGTATTAGTGACGTCTCCATATGAGTAAAAACTTCTCGAGAGGGGCGTTAAACAAGATACAATTAATCATCGATTATTTCCTCATTTTTTTAGTATTCCTTCTGCATGAGTACTTTCAGTACTTTGATGGATTTTCTAAGCTTTATGGCAGGGTCTGTAAGCCAGCACTCGGAACTACTCGGATGGAACGTAACGGAATCAGCCGAGGATTGCCGATTGATAAGCCCGTGAACTGATACAATTGGAAGTTCCGAGAACTCAAACACACACAAATTGCATACGTCATACAATTTACTTTCGTTTTTACTATAGGCCTAGTAATATGTTGTACGGTGTGACCGTTGAGACGAGCGAAGCCCATTAACATCTTGCAACACGACTTTTATCCGCCTCTTCATTTAACGTGGGAAATATAACGCGCTTGGTGTAAACAGTTACAAATTGTGACGTCATATTAGCTGCAATGTTTTTTCTTTTCTCAAACCAAGCAAAAACAAAACGTTTGAAGCTATGAGAAAGCTTTTCTGGAATTTAGAAACATTAATTGTACTTTCTAAACAGTCTAATTATTTTAATTACGTGATTGTCAATGAAGTATACCGCCAATCTCTACCTAGAGTTATCGTTCCTTACAAGGAACGACAACTCTGGGTAGAGATTACTTACTTATCACCCTACACAATGTAATATAGTTGAGCTTGACCTGCTAATATAAAACACGACGATTGAGTGCCTGTAATAAACCATTTGAATAAATAACAAGCAAATTAAATTGCCCTGAAACATTTAACCTATCGATACCACCAATTTATACTTAGAGCTGACCGACCTACGGCCATACGGCCTACTAATTCTCATGCTTGTTCTGTATGTGAAACTGCATTTAAAACCAGTGTTTTAGGTCAGAAATGTTGTAGGATATCCATCTTGAGAGGGCATTTATGATCCGTTTGTTTACAAATGTACTTTTAGTGAAATAAACCACTAACGAAATGATAAATATTACTTACGAAAAAGACTGTCAAACTTTGAGCCATGTTGGATGCAGAAGGTGAAGGTCAGAATTAGCGCATGCGCAATAGCCTAGTCCTAAAGTTGCGAATAGTGAGATTCGATTGGTATACCACAGTGACGGCGACATTTTTCCGGAGGCATTATGGGTAGTCCCCATCATTTTTCAGCTGATGAAGAGCAAACCACGTGACTAATCATTGGAGCGAGCTCGTCGCGTCGCTTCGCGACGCGAGCTTCGCTCGCTATTAACTCGTACCCGAGATGCATATCAAAAATCTTTTGTAAGTGGAGGTACAGAGTCAACACTAATTAGGATGTGATTGAGTTCATGGGCTTTGGATATGATCCACTTCACGGGCCTGGCTCTAACACTAAATAGGATGTGATTGAGTTCACGGGCCTGACTCTAACACTAATTAGGATATGATCCAGTTCACCTGCATCTAACCCAATCCTTGTAAACCCTAACCCAGTCCCTGTAGAGCATAGCCCAGTCCCTGTAGAGCATAACCTTTTTAGGATCTGTAGATGTGCGGAACGAATGTCATTTTCTCTGAAAATGCATGCATGTGCATGCACGTGCATTAGATTTTTTGTTTACAAAGTTTGGAATGCGTCTAACTTTTTTGTTTTTCAATGAAATCGTTTGATATTTATATCGTAGGTGAAGCTTGAGACCCTTAACTGTTTGGCATGGTCAAAACTTCAATTTTGCACGTGCATGTAAGTGTGCTTCAATTTGATTGGATAATACAAAAACGCCTATAACTTTCACGTCAATAAAGGAAAATTAATTATATTTACAGGATAGGTAGACATGCCAAATATCTACAGATCGATGCATTAAAAATTGCAAACGCGCATGCACGTGCATTGTCTTTTGAAGGTTCAATTCTTTCAATGACCATAACTTTTTTATTTTTTGTCAAAATCATTTGAAACTTGGGTTGTGTATGTATCTTGGGATTCTTAACAAAGGTATATAGTCATAACTACTATCCAGCACGTGCATGCACGTGTGCTATATTCTGTTTGGACGATTTTCAAATCGCCATAACTTTCTTATAAATGATGGAAACAATATGAAATTTATGCTGTAAGTATATCTATCAAATGTCTATTGAATGACATCAACATTGATGCTGAGTCATACTGACTTACGCGTGTATGCACGTGCATAACTTTTCTTTCATTTTTCAATGTCAAATGTACGTTTTGACCCCCACCTAGATTCAGTTACGTTGAGGGGAAGTTGACCCTGCAAATTAAATTGGAACTTAAATCGAAAAACTGAGACTGTGATGATCAATAGGCAATTTTTTTTTTTAATATCCTATGATTACCTAGTAAGCAATACACTCTGATGGCTCGTTTAACGCTGGAATTTGTTTTGACGTGAGAGTCGGCAGTGAATTTTTACCGATCAAGTTGAACTTTTTACAGTTTCAATCTTATTGGAAATAAGATTGCAAATAAACTGTACTTAGCATTGCCCTTTGCTATCGTGTCTTGTAAAGGTTGACAAGAATTGTCACCTTTTTTTCTTCAAGAATTTTGATATGAATAAAATGATTGTCCAGAGGATCGCCCGTTCGCACGTGGGATTTGGGGTTGTGCAGTAGATCGAACAAATTAAAACCATGGGCACAATGTGAATTATTTTTATTTTACAGGATATCGGAAATCAATAGTCCGTCATTCTCACAGTATTTGGAATTTATATATTTTTAAAGAAGTTATCATTTGAAATTTTACATCATACTATCATATGGCCGAGACATACAAGTGGGTGTTTTTGTACATGCGCGTTTTATCAATATGCGAATTAAGTGAGAGCACTGTTAAATAGCAGATATTCATAATTAAGGTATTTTTGTACGCATTGTGGTATTATGGGGTGTATTATGATAAATAGTGTCGAATTTCCAGTGTTTGAATTTAATACCATTCAAAAGATAATATTTTTATTACTATTTACACAATGTGGCGTCACTATTTTCCCTCTTAAAATTATCGAATTTTTCAGTCGTAATTAGAAAAATAGATATTTAATGATAAAATGATACATGTTTTCCAAAAGATCGTAATGAACTTAAACGTACATGTAGAAGCATACATTATTTACAGATATCTGCTTTCTGTAAATAGTCGCGTTCGTTTTAGATAAATATGTTTGTTGTACGTAAGTTATTCCAGTTCAGATGTTGATCGTCTGAAATAAAGAATAAGAGTGGCGTGACTCGAAGCGACGTATTCTGGTACCTTGTGTAAAACATTTCATCTAGAAAAATAATAAAATCACGACTTTTTAAAATTCAAAATTAAACTTAAACACTGGAAATTTTACACTATTTATCATAATACACCTCACAAGAAAAAAGGTGTCGAGGTGACCGCAAAATGGCAAAAATGACTTTTTATTTTTATTAAAAACATCAACTAAGGGGGGAGGGGGTCGTAATCGTCGGTCCGTCACTGCCATTGCCCTTTATTGAATTTGAACATTAAGGTCCAACTTGGTTAAAGGTTAAGGCTACAAATAGTTCATATCCATTAGGCCTGTATATCCGTCCTACTCTAGGAATAGGGTTTATAATGAAATAGTTGCATGTTTTAAGATTTGAAGAAGAAAATCTGTCTTGAAAACACAATTTCATTTCACCCAAGAATATCAGATTTCTGTTAGAAACACATGCCTATGGTTCACACATTGCAGTCCTTTTTTTAAAGGATAGCAACGTGTTTTTTCACATTACTTTAATTGTTTTAATTTGGTCGATCTACTTCACCACCTTAAATCCCCGGCGCAAACGGGCGATCTCCTGCACAATCATTCCAATTTCTTGAAAAACAAGAGCCAATTCCTGTCACCCTTTACAAGACATGATAACAAAGGGCGGTGTTAAGTACATTTTATTTGCAATTTTATATAGAATAAAATTGAAACTGTTTTTTAAAAAGTTCAAATTGATTGGTAAAAATTCACTACCGACTCTGGCGTCAAAACAAATGCCAGCGTCAAACGAGTCATCAGAGTGTATTGTTAACTAGGAAATCTTAGAATATCAAATTGTCCAGAGCATCATATTCTTAATATTTCAATTTAAGGCCCAATTTAATTTGCACGGGTCAACTTACCCCCCCCCCTCCCCCAACGCAACTGAGTCTAGGGGGAGGGGTCTACTGCACAATCGGATATCAGTAACGCGATTTTTCTTTCACGACTTTTTTTGTTGCGCAGTAGATCGATTGGTGCCTTTGTTCAATTGTCAAAGCACAGTGTAGCAAGAATTATATCGCACTGCATTTGAAATATTTTATAAAGTACAAACATCGCAATGAACTCTTAAATAAGCATAAGTGCCCTAAGTGAAGAAATGATTAATATAACATACAGATAAAGTCAGTATTACTATATATGGATATCCACTTCCGCTCCTATCCGGGGTTGAACTTTCCACCTGTGGAACTAAATCTAGCTGCATGTAACCAGCGCGCTAGACCGCTCGACCATCTCGTATGATCTACACAATTCTAAATGACGATTTCTAAATGACGATGGAACTTGCGCTACGCTGTCACACGCAACAGTCATTGCGTACATTATGTATATATATATATAAAGCTTCTGAAGATTTGAAATGAAAGCGCTAAAGCTTTACTAAACGTCTTCGTGTTTCATTTTTATTTTTTACCTATATATATATATATATATATATATATATATATAAATTCCGCACTAAATACTTCCATTTTGCATTATATATATATATATATATATATATATATATATATATACTAGATAGTGAATTTACCTGTTCAAGCATTTTTGATGATGGCATGTGATTGTTTCTCCTGTTTTCTAGGTACCCGATATACAAAACATAAAAAAATCAAGAATTTTATTGCTATGTAATGCAAACTTTAATATCAAATGAAAAATAACTAACATACACATTTATCAACCCCCCAATTTTTTTTTTTAAATTGACAAGGCATAATTATAAGAATTATCTGTTATAAGAGATTAACATTAATCCCAATGAGTAAAACACATTTCCGACATATAAAATCAATTAGATTATAACCCACCCACCCCATCCCCCAAAGTGTATGGTATGACCACGATATATCAAAATGTGCGAAGAAAAGTAAGGGTTACTATACAAATTCTTAATTTCTATATCCCGTGGGGATCCGGGGTAGAGTAGGTCCTCAGCACCCCTTGCTTGTCGTAAGAGGCGACTAAATGGGGCGGTCCTTTGGATGAGACTGCAAAAACCGAGGCCCCGTGTCACAGCAGGTGTGGCGCGATAAAGACCCCTCACAGCTCAAAGGCCATAAGCACCGAGCATAATAAGCCTAAATTTTGCAGCCCTTCACCGACAATGGTGACGTCTCCATATGAGTGAAAAATTCTCGAGAGGGACGTGAAACAATATAAAATTAATCAATCTTAATTTCTATAAAGGGAGATAACTCAGAGAAAAATATCTAATTAACAACGAATGGGTTTAGCATCGTCTACTCTCTCCGCCATCTTTATCCAATAAAACTCAGACATATTATTTTCGCAAAAGATTTAGTGCTACAGATTTCTGATAATAAATGTTTTATGGATCAGATACCTTAAATAAAATATTCGAGTATCAAATCAAGTTACAATTGATGTGTTTCCTTGAAAATAGTTTAGAAGGCTAAAACAAATTTGCGGCAGAGTATATGCTTTGCATCAAAATTATCTTGCTAACTTGGTTTTGTTGTAATGTTGTGCCCCCTTTCGATAATGAACAACAATAAGTATATCCTAATTAACTTTCTGATCAATGTCAAACAGTAGAGACGTATTGACCCTCAATGCTATATATATATATACATATATAATTAGCCTTGACCTACTAGAGTTTGTTCTTTTGAGATGATCCAATTACATGTACTAGTATGAAAGCGTCTGGTATTGTGTACCAGACGTTCTAGAGAAAAGAGCACGGTCTTGGTGATTTTCAGGATAGCAAAATGATTTAGATAAAGATTCGTTAATTTAAAAAAAAACCTGAAAATTTAGCTGATGAACAGAGATAAATTTATTACATTATCGTCTTCTTGCTTTAAACCATTTTCGAAACGCTACAGATCGCCATCATAACGACACGATAGGGGCACATTGTGTCTTGTTCCATATTTCTGGGGGGAGGGGGATTAAGCTGATCTACAATTTCAAAGGGTCTTTTTCTTCTTCATTTGACTGATCGACAAATCTAATTTTAGGGGTTCACCAAAAAAAAAAAAAAAAAACAAATTTGGCATTCAAAATGAAAACTCCATGAATTCTACGTGCTCTGAATATCGTGTTCAGAACGTAATTAAATTTGCTTTCGGAAATAATGATGGCATTGATAAATATTGCTATATATCAGTCTCCATTACAAATTACGAAAATCTTTAAGGATTTGTTTACAGCAACCAAGAATCCAATTAAATGGTCTATATTGATTGAGATCATGTTGGAGATTTTTTGGTTTTTTATACTACTTGTGTTTAACCTGATTCCTCTTCATTACTGCGTGTTGAGTGTATATTGCTAGGATACGTCTTTGATATTTTATTAAGCTTGTTAATGGCAAAACGGATTCCAATTTAATATACACGATCAGTCATAGCATGTCAATAAGATTTTACAAAATTAATTTATTAATTAGCAATATCATATTTACCAGGATATGGAGATTTGTATACATGTATAAGTGTGTGTCACTAAAAGACATGTGATTGTACGTTCCTTTATAGAAGTCGATGAAGAAAGCGTCAAACCCGTTCCCGGGATGCCGTAGGGAAAAGGAAGTGACGAAAGTACCAAAGGTCATGGGATTATTAATCAACAAAAGCCGTAAATATCCTGACTTAAAATTTAGAGGAGGTGACAAATATTCTTATAGGTGTTAGTGAAATTAGTAACAAATCCTTGATATAAGCTCCTAGATACTAATATATCAAATCTTTGGTGGAAGTAAATTACAAAATCGCCAAATCCCCCGGGTGAATGTCTCTGATGAAAATAAGAAAATATGAAAATAAGGGAAAGGTTCACCAGAAACGGGTCAGATACAAGAGTGGCCATTACATTTATCAAATATTGGTTAATGTCATAATTTGGGTAAACCATATACCTGAAAAGTGCTGAGAAGACGATTGCATGGGTTTACATAGCACGTTTGTAGGTTATTTGAATCTGCAATTGACCATTTTGGATTTTGGAGAGGGATCTGAAGGAAGACAATTGAATATATTTTTGATGTTGAATTCAGAGAAGAGGGGGAAATGGTCAGATATTTCGTATTTGAAACCTTTATATTACATATTTTATTAAAAACACACTCGAAATACCCAAGGAATTGAACACTAAAATATATAAGGAGGGGATATCCTATGTTTTCCGAAAGTGCTCTTCAATTTCAAGCACCTGTGATTGAGTACTTTAATGCCCAATTTCTGAAAACTTTTGACGTACATTTCATTATTAAAGTTTTAGTATTCCCAATTATTACGTAAAATCATGAAAAATAAAAATCATAAATCCATAATGTCAAATACTTCTTTTTTCTGATCTATTACAATTTTTTTTTATCTATGCTGTTATTGAAGTGTTACCTAGATTAATATGAAACACGCCAGACAGCATTTTACGCAATAACAGGTGGTATTGGTAAATTAAATCGATATTTAACGACCTTGATTAAAGCGAAATGAATGATAATTAATTACATATTGATAGATGAATGATATAATTACATATTGATAATTGAATAATAATTACATACGGACTAATTCGAAAAAAATTTCCCCTGATGTGGTCAGTTACATGTAAATGTATATCGCCGGTGTAGCATTAAATAGTGGCCTCGGGGGTCATTTTTCATCGGATGTTTGAGGCATTGAAAATTGAACGTGAAATTTTGACCCTTGTTAAAAATAACCCTTAGAGATCATTCTAGCGGTTAAATTTTAACACTGAAAATTGACCATAAATGTACAAAATGGTTTCTGTATAATCCACATATCGGACAAGTGGTGGGGGCATATTTCAGGGGGGTGGGGTGGTATTTATTTTTTTAACCACATTTCATATATTGCTAGTCTCAATTAAGAAACCCGATAGGCCGAAAATTGTTTGCATGGGTCAGTATCATTGCGATCGGGTTTTGGAATAATGGTTGTCAGAGACCAGGATGTTGGAGATGTAACATGTTAAAATATGCAGGAGACACTACGGATTACTCCGTTTACCTGATCACGATGTGGGGCTCGCGGCGGGTGTGGCCGGTCGACAGGGGATATGCTTACTCCTCCTGGGCACCTGATCCCACCTCTGGTATATCCAGGGGTCCGTGTTTGCCCAATTCTCTGTTTTGTATTGCTTATAGAAGGTGGGATTGGTCACTGTTCGTTATCTTCGCCTTCCCTTACTATTGTCAGGAAGGTGTTTAAGAATTTCGTAGTGAATTTGGTTTGGATCGACTGTAGTATTATGAGATTTAGTAGAAAACCCATGCGAACGAATCGTGCTCCTTTGTTAGCTGACCTGTTAAAGTGTTTTTACATTCATATGAAGCAGAATTTATTTAAAAAAAACAAAACAAAACTTCTACATAAGAAGAAAAATGTCTTGCTGTGGCCTTCAATTCGACATTTAGATATATCGACGACGTTTTATCTATTAACAATGATAACTTTCATTCATATACATGTCGATTCGATATACCCCTGTGAGCTCGATTTAAAAGACACCCACAGTGTCTCCCACTTCTGCTTCATACTTAGGTATTCTATTGAGAGTAGATATTAACGGCAAACTAACAACTCAACTTTATGACAAACTGGATGATTTCAGCTTCTCCATCGTCAACTTCCCATATTTATGTAGCATTATTCCATTATCACCTGTTTATGGTATTTATATCTCGCAACTGATTCGATACGCAAGAACTTGTTCTGCGTATGGTCAGTTTTTAAATGGAGGCAACCTACCGACAAACAAGTTCATGGCTCAGTAGTTTCAACAGTCTCAACATTTCACAAATTTTATGGTCGTTATAACGATCTAGTTTGCCATTACAACCTATCATTGGGTCAAATGCAGTCTGACGTGTTTCAAACCAATTGTTAGGCCGTTCTTGGCACACTGATTTTGACTAGGGATAACTCCGTTGACCTGATCAGGATATAGGGCCCAAGGCGGGTGTGACCGGTCAACAGGGGATGCTTACTTCTCCTAGGTACTTGATCCCACCTCTGGTGTGTCCAGGGGTCTGTGTTTGCCCAACTATCTATTTTGTATTGCTTATAGGAGTTATAAGATTGATCACTGTTCGTTATCTTCATCTATTATAAGTTCGACCAATGTGTAGGGTTCATTGCAATTTTCTTCGTTAGTTGTCTGTTTTATGATACGATGTATAGAATTTTATTTTATCTTTATTTATGCGTTTTCTGAAATTTGAAAACATGTTGACTGATGACCATATTTTTTCGAAATAGCTTCAGCTAATTCATTTTACATATCTTTTTGGTTAAATTGTCAGAATATCATTTCCAACTTTCAGGTGTTGTTTGGTTGATTGTTTAACGTCCCGTTCGAGAATTTTACACTCACATGGACGCTATGTCATTCTATAATTTGTAGTTTTTAATGTTTTAATGTCAGAATTAAATTTTTGTTTGAATTGATCAAGTGAATTAAGTTTTGAATTTAGCCAATTTGGATTACATGTGTTATTTTGCCAAATGTTTGAAAGTCCGCAACTGTTAAGGATATTTAAGGCGTATTGTTTTATGATATTATTACTTAATTTAATCTTTACTTTTTAAAGTTTAATTTTGTGTCAAAATGAGATTTATGCGTTTGTATTAATACGCACATGGGGTGTTGGCCAAATTCACCATACACTATGCAAATTGCAAAATTTAAGGTGGCCTCTTTCTATAATTGCCTTATTTAAAAATCCCCATCCTTCACATCTATTTAACACTTTTATCAACTAAATCGAATTGACATTTGATAGATTATGTTAACGTCCTTTTCTAGGAATCTTGAGAGATTCTGATATGCTAAATTAATTAATTATGAATAGATCTAAATTGGATATGTTAGGCGCATTGGCACGGTTCAAGAAAACGATATTTAACTACTTTTCCTCCCTTAATAATATCAAAATAACGAAAAGACGACAAATTGTAAAATGGCATAAATCAGCCACCATACATAGCCCCTAGGCCACAGGGTTTTGACACAATATGAGCAAACTGGTATTTACATATATAGTATAATAGTGAGCTCACTATTATACTAGCAGTTTGCTCACATTGTGTTAAAACCCTGTGCCCTAGGCTAGCCACTACGACCAGTCCTTTACATATGTAACTTTTCCGAAGACATTATCCCCCAAGCGACTGTTTACAATATTGTTTGATTTACATACTTTTAATAGTAATTTACCATAGGCGCTGACCGAAGCTGCTAGCTTGTGGGACGAAACATATTATGTACGAGTTGCTGCAGGACACAAAACGGAAATGTGAACAGGTAGACTAAATTTAGCAGTGCAGGTGTGTTAATTATTTTCAGTATTTCATTAATGAACAGAGCATATATACTATTGATTAATTTCGACTACTACATATATTTTATGCATTGACACGGTTCATAGAATCTTAGAAATATCAAAAAGCTTCTGTGTGTGACGGCATGGTTTGTAATGTAAACAAACATGGCGCGGGTTGTAGTTCTTTTAAAAAACCGCAGTGCAACATGAATCTTTACTAGAGAGGAAAACATATGTAAAGGTTGGTACAAAATTTCCTAATCCTCAGCATGCAATAATCTGCACCGCAATGAACTGCAATGATTAAAAGTCAAACTGTTTTAACAAACGTGTCGGCGTAATATTAACTTTAGACAGATATGTTAGACAGTTAGAATGGGCTTACAAGTTACGTTTTAGTGTCGTGCTTTTCTTCTCCAAACATTGCGTATCAGGCTAAAGTTGCAATTTATCTGTTAATTTGGTATGTTCGTAAACCTGCTTGTACGATGTGTCTTAATCCAAAATTCCTCTGACTCACAACTGTTTTGACCCTTATTCATTTCAATATAAAAAAAAAAATGCTGGATAAGAGTAAGTGAAATCTTGGTTTAATAGATATTTATTATACTTGTATAAATTAATGTATTATGCATATAGCACATAGGTAGATAAAAAGTTCAGTTGAGCCCATGGTTTAGTTAAGATAACAGAACCAAGTTTGAAAAGTATTACTTGCTGAATTACCATAGCAATAACATCATTTTTTTTTAATACATAGTCATAGAACTTTTAAGGCTTGAAATAATAATGTGTGATTCCAGTTTCCTGATCTACCCCTATTTTTCCATCCCTGACCCCAATTTTCGAAAGCTTTGGATGGGATGAAATTCTCGTAGTTATAAATTAGTTGCCCCTTGGTTACACCATAGACATGTCTATCGTTACACCAAAAAGTTGATGACACTAGATATTTTTTATTACTGTTTGATTGGAAAGTGATCAAAGTGGCAAGGCTAATTATGAAAGGAAGGGTAGAATGACCAATAAAGTTTGGAGCCAGATGAAATTCAACCAGGTCTTTTTACTACTTCTTTGCCTCCCCCTCCCCAAATTGGAAAAAAAAAAAAACCCACCAAAATTTGTTCTGCCTACCCTATTTCTTGAGAACATGTAATAAGAACTTTGCAATTAATTTTATTTGGCTTAAGCTCTGTCGCTAAAACCAAAAAATAATAACAAAAGAAATGGTGATCATTAAATATGCCGGTAAACGGTGGAGTTGGCAATATTGCAGCAGAGCTAGGAGTACAAGCGCATGAAGGATTACATAATGGCAGTATTTGGTCATTTAGATCATATTGATCGTAAGGCTTCTGTGTTTGAAATTGGTTCAAAACTTGGTCGCTGTGCCAAAACAAGATAACATAGACCTCATCGAATTGGCATAGACCGCAACATTGAAAAAAAAAATTAACACAAATTCAAAACAAATTCAAAACATTGTTAATTGCTTCTAATGTACAAATAAACAGAATAAATAATAGAATTCAAAGCATATTTTCTTTCCATTTCCATAACAATGTACTCCTTTTCTCATAACGTTTATCAGATGTTGACTTTTGGGATAACTTTATTGCTTTAAACGTAGAAAATCAGCATAGACAATTTGGTCTATCACAGTCACAATCGGCATAGACTGGTGTCATTTGACATAGACTCGATCTATTGGTTAACTTCAAACACTGAGGCTTATGGTAAGGTTACAACGATACACTTACCGTATGATACGATATGTATTACGTTACAGATCTGACAATATACATTTATTGCATGATAGTGAGGAAGATATGAAGATTTATTCACCCAAGAAAAAAAATTTCCCCGAGGGCAACGCCCGGGAATATGATTTTTCTTGGGTGAATAAATCTTCATATCTCCCGAACATTCATGAAATAAATTGTTTATTATACCGAAACAAAGCAAGACTCAAAAGTGCATTTGAAATTGGAGTCCGCTCATCTGTATACATTGTATGTAGCTGAGATCGTCCTAACGGTAACACCACACCGTCAACGTATTACGGTAGAGGGTACAAACAACGAAATACAGTGATATGATAACCAGTGTTTGTATTTCCATTCTCCTTGAATGTTGATTTACTTGCTTGTTTTTGTATTAACCAAACCATGCGATTCAACTGTGTATCAGAGACCCGCATAATTTGTACCTTACGAACTATGAAAGTAGAATGACTGACTTATTGTGACGTCATAATACACTTCTTCTACCTTGACGTTAAATTTATGGGAATGCACGAGGTTGCCCAAGGGGTAAATATGATTGGGAGATATGATGTTTGAGAGGGAGATATGAAGTTTTGTCATCCCTGGCATGTAACTGTCTAAACCAATCAGATTACGCGTTGCATAGAATTCTCATACTGAGGTGTAATAATACGATACATATCATGATAACTTTTAAGATTCTATGAATAATAACAAATAAACAGTTCGCTCCTTTGGTTTCATTTAATTGCATCTTACTGCTACAACTGCATGTTTTTCTTTTAAAAGATCAAATTTTTTAAACATCAACATGATCTACCGTTTTCTTTCGTTGCACTGAATCCAAAATGCTCTGGGACCCATACTGGAGTTTTATGAGTTGCTGGGGGAGAAATAATTCAGTGGCACAGTCTGCACCATGCTTTCTATTATCGAAATTTAGCCAATTTTACAACATAGTCTTAAAGCCAAATGGAACGGTTCAAATCAATGCGGACCGAGAATACCGAACGACAGTATAGTGTGAATTGAACCGTACCATAACATCACCCTGATATACTGTTTCACGGTTGATTGTTGTAGCCTTACTGCGATATCATATCATCCGATATTATGGTAATTGAAGCTTAAATTGATACATAGATGGTATAAATTTGAAGTTTGTCATATTAGCTGGCTTTCAATGTTTTTGGAAGGAATGTCTGCATGAAAATTAGTGATTTTATGCTAGAAAGTTGAAAATAGTGAGAAAATGTAAATTTTTGATGATGACACAATGTAGGTAATTTGGTCAGATTGAGAAATACAACTGTGTAAACGGGTTGGATTCTTTTTCTCATTTAAACACAGTGGTATACATGTTACATGTATAGTTCTTTTCAGGACTTGTCTGCCTCACTTAATTGTTATAAATCATAAAATCCATTTGGAATCTGGTTAAATTCTCCTTCATCTTTGGTGGAAGGAAATAATTTGACATGAATTCTATCAAGCCAAAAATGAAAAAGGAAATTTGAAATATAATGCTGGGCATTGCTTCTACAGAACCTGCTGAGTGAGTTGTAAATTTTTGCTGTTTGCATTATTGTTACGTAATATTGCCCTATGATGGGAAATCATCATCTTAAGTTATAAATTGTGTCTGTTATTGGGTGAGACTCGTCTACAATTGTTTTTAATTTGTTTCAGGCCTGACAATCTTGCTATAAGATGCCTACTCTGTAACAATGGATGTGGATAAAGAGGTACTTTTCAGGACATAGTTTTATATATATATATATATATATATATATATATATATATATATATATAATCCAAATAGAAAGAGTTGATATCACACAGTCAAAATAATTCAATAAAAAAAGCAGGAAAATATACAGTTCCAAAATATATTTAAATATATTTTGGAACTGTATATTTTCCTGCTTTTTTTATTGAATTATATATATATATATGTGTGTGTGTGTGTGTGTGTGTGTGTATATAATTTGTAAGATATGTACAGTGATATTTGGAGATTGAAAACTTTTAAATTTAATTCATTTAGTTACAAAAAGTAGTTTTAGAAGGAATGAATAAGTTCTTTCTCTCCTCCTGGAGAACAGGGCCTCTAACACACATTTTCCAGTTTTTCCAGTCTTGTGCTGATCTTGCTGTTTCAGTCCAGTTTGTAAACCCCCACTGCTCTCTTTCTCTCTCTTTTTTTATGACTCCCTGCTGGACTCAAACCCAATGATCTACGTAAAGGATATAAGCCAGAAATTGTCCATCATTCTGTGAGAGAAAGAACTGATCGAGGCCCGTACTAGGTGGTTGATTGTTTAACGTCCCTCTTGAGAATTTTTGACTTTTATGAGGACGTCGCCATTGCAGACGAAAGGCTGCAAAATTTATGCTTGGCAGTTGCGGCTGTTAAGGGGGGGGGGGGGGGGGGGGGGGGTGTTGTTATTGTGCCACACCTGCTGTAACAAGAGGCCTTGGTTTTTGCTGTCTCATCTGAAGGACTGCCCCATTTAGTCACCTGTTATGACAAGCTAGGGGTACTGAGTTCCCTCTGTAGGTGGGACAAATCACCCCCACCCCTACATCTCTCAAGGTCTCTTCCTCTCTATGGGGGATCGCAATAAAAATTGTCCATAATAAACATTTCTTTACACACACCCTCCTTAAAGAACGGACATCAGTTTTAATCTAAATAGGGAACAATTATTGATACAGTACTGCCACTGTAAGAATAATTTGTTCAAATTTGAGGTAATTTACGTACATCATCGTCGCAAACCATGGCCAATATGTACACTCCTCTGCGGACTCTGGACCGTGGCTTGAGACAATGAATGTACATATGCAGTCCAGCCTTGTTGGTCTGAACTTGATGGTGTCAACAAAAAACTTTAAAATATTCGAGGGTTCAAGATTTTGAGGTTAAAATGCATAATGAAAATTTAGTTGAGACTTCCAACTCACTTTGATGTACATGCATCCAAGGTTCATGTATTCGAAATATCAATGTTCGGGATTCTGAAGTTCAGCTGTATTTAAACTCACATAGAAATTTAGCTTGTCTATGATTAGGACCCCTCCCCGAAAGAAACACCCTTTATTGATTTAGTACACCATTTTTACACAGTCCTACACTATGTGCAGACCCAAGTTCTACAATGCATATATACATGTACAGAGATTTATCTACTAGGCTGTTTTTACTACCGGTAAAGGGTACCTTTCCCCTTTGACAACTAATGTATATTTCCCTTCCACTGGTAAAAATTCCCCTTCAGTTATAGAAACTAACACAAAATTGTATGAGAATTTAAACAAAAATCATTTCTATATACATATTTTAAGTAATTTTCTATAATTATCAGAGCCTTACAATATGGAGAAGAATAAATAATCAATTCTTATGCCAGTTTTGAGATATATTATAATCGGAGGATGTCCTCCACCCCACCCCCTCCCTTGGAAACTCACGACTGCATTCTCAAAAATTCATCTTTAATATGAAATGGGTAGTAACCTCTAAAAGCTGGATAAATCCCTGATGTATATTGTTGCAATTATTTGCTGGTACTGTTCGTAAAGGAGGATAACTCCTGCAGGTTTATTTGGTTTCATTTGAACACACTGTATGTGGTATTGATGTATAACAGTGTTAAATTTTTATACTGATTGCAGCTATTACATGTACAGATACTTATTTTGAAGTTTGAATCGGCTGACTTAATTAGGTAGAGATTCCCTCTCTTCTCTGAAAGCATTTTGTAAAAGTCCTGGGATATTTTTTTTTTCACAAAAAAATATTGGATTGTTCTTTCATAGTGACCCTCTCTCGATGATATTTTCTCCCCCGAAAAAGTATCAAATTCTCAGACAGTGAAAGTATGACCAGGGGTTCACAAAGATTTATCCATACTGAACAATGTATTTTTAAACACAAGAAGGGTAGATGGCACATACTTTTTTTTTTTTTAATTCTCAGAAAGTGAAAGTATAGGGGTTCACAAATATTTCTCCAGACTGAATATCTCTGATTTAAATTCTTTCTGAAGCCCTGCGACATTACAACATGCTTCATAGATTGTTTTTATAAAGCTTTTCTGACATGTAATCACAGAAAACGTGATAAAATAAGTCCCGGTAATGGGTGTTTTTCATTTCTTTATCATCATGAGCAGGTTTTCTTGCATTATAACTAAAAATACAGAAGACCCATACACTGTCAAAGGAAACATGTTCAAAACAGCTGGGCTTGTTTCTACAGGCGAGTTGTTTATGTATAAAGTTTGAAGTCTGTCTGATCGATACACAGCTTGTTTAATGCGATACAGCTGTAATGAGCTTATATAAAATTAGGCCTGTGAACCTTCAATAGGAGTCATAGAGTAAAAAGTGGATTAGAAATTGTCTGTTGAAACTCGTGTATAGATCAGTACTACACACATCAATGTGGCTCATTCGTTTAGTCTGATGAGAATATAGAGGGCAATATCTTCATTTGTCACATGTACAGACAGACTATAACTAGACAAACTGCATAGTTTGGAGTGGACAAGATTTGATGTGGTGTAAATGTTATTTTAACTTGCAAAACACATCAAAGAGAATGACCCTTTAACGTGGTGACAATTCAGTCATCGTTACAGTATAGGAACTAGTCTTGAGTGAATAATGTATATTTCATTACTTCATCATTCCAACAAACAAACATCAATCTTGTGATGACATATTTGCACAAAATTTATTTTTTTTAAGAATAGTACATGTATTATTAAGTAATTTTGGGCCCATTGGGCATTACAGAGATACCAAAGGTACTTGAAATTAGATCAAATGAGAGAGAGAGAGAGAGAGAGAGAGAGAGGAGAGAGAGAGAGAGAGAGAGAGAGAGAGAGAGGATTCCTAAATGAAAACAGAGGAAAATAGAAGACATAGCACGAATGATTTTATTTATGTTACAAGAGCCAAAACAGAATATTTTAGAAGATCTTTCATCATTTCATTACCAACTTTATGGAATTGTTTTACCATTATCATGATTATTAATAATGTTATTAGAAATTGCACAACTTTGACATTATAAGCATATAGTCAATAATTCATATTGTACTAAATTTACCTGTTTGAATTTCTTTAATTGTATGACATTACATCTTATTCAGAAAGTTTCTACTAAATATTAACTCATTTTGATAAGTAATATGATTTGTTTTCTTTAAGAATTTGTCATATCTGACTTTTCTTTATCATGTATTGTTTATTCGATAAGTTGGTAAAATCCTTGTTTAAGACTTGAAGATCTGAATACTTCTCTCATCCTCATATACAGTAAGCTAGAACATGTGATATCACCTACTATAAAATCTATTTATTACAAAGACTTAATTTCTACATCAAATTAAAATATTAAAAGTTCTAATTAATCCTTGCAATTTTTTTATTTGTTTGACTCATACTACTAATTCTACACCTCAGGTGAATTTAATTGGACCATGGTCATTAAATATTAATACAAAGTGTAAATATAGATTAGTTTGATATTGATTAAAGTTAACCATTAATTTAACGCATATACCCTGTTACTTATTTGGCTCACCATTTTACATTAAGTTCAAAGCTTCAAGTGGAGAGCATTATTAGAGTAATAAACCATAACCGTATATGCTGTGTGTTTCATCTGGCCGAAAGGTATGCCAATCCAAGTTATCGATGTTTCCAAAAATATTTCCACTGTTTATACTTTTGAACTGATTCTGTTTGGCTCCTGGAGATAATGTGAAATGTTTCACGATTTCTTTCTGGTGTTCTTCGTTCAGTATACACACACCACAGAAAATTTGAAGTTTACACAGGGAAATTTGTAATGTGATGGAAAATTTTATTGTCCAGTTCCGGAAGGCAAAAGTGGCTTCTCACCGAAAGAATGTCTATGTAAGTTGGTAGAGGAATTGGTACAGGTCTGTTGGTCATGTGACTTGAGGGTCCTGCGTAAATTGCTGAAGAAAGCTATAATGTTAACAAAATCCATCTTTAATTGTGTTAGATGTATAGATAAAGATTGAATTTGTTTTTATGCTTTGGATTTTTTTCTTGAGGGGTGCAGGGATGTTTATCTTTAATACAGCTAATGTATGTGTGAATTTTATTGCTCATAAAACTGATACTTCGAATTCACATTTTCATTTAGGAATTGCACCTTTTGTTCTGAAGTTAAAAAGTTTTCATTTAACACATGCATTTAATTTTAGAAAATCCTAGACTTTTTTCATGCAACATGTTGTTGTCACACAGAATACTGTGGTTTTTTCCAATGATTTCTATTTTGATTTACAATTTATTTCAATTGAATTTAAACCTGGAATACACTCACTGATTTTTATCAAAAGTTTAAGGTCGGGATAATTAAGTCAGATTTCAAATGAAATCCTGATGGGGGCGATTTAAAGGGAAGGAAAGTTCTGGCTGTGTATAAATGGTGTGCCTTTCATGTAAACAAACAATTTTTTATATGTGCCTTGATGGAATTAAATTATATATGTCACCGGGATACTAGATATAATTATATGCTTTGAACACCGCCATCGGTCATTCAGATGTGAAGACTGAGAATTAGTGCTAGAAATTTAAATTACTATGTGAAATGCAAGTGTTTTGCTCAAAGTTAGATTTAGATATAGGATGTACATGATATCTCATATGTTATCTTGACAGGTTATGAAATTTGATAAATGCGACAAAAAATTTGGGGTAATATTTATTTTTTGTGTGATTTAGAATTGCCATGATCATATGGCATCTTTGCGTGCTGGCCATTTCTCTGAACTCTGGGAATACACACACACACACCACTCTGTACATGATGTAGTGTTTCGACTTCATGCAGGTGGACATGAATTGTTGTGATCATTTCATGCTGGTGGGAAAATACAGCCCAGGTAATCATACATACATATTACGTCTGTGTCATTTCAGCTTTGGTGTGTGGGATCCTCCGGGCTCCTCCGAGGTTTTGTGGGTAATTTATTGAATTTATTGCCCCATGTTTAAAAGCGGGAATACGTTCCATTCTGTTGATTTGAGTTCAGGTATTTGGTACTTATTTAATGAATTTGATAATATTTAGTTAATTCTTGTTGTTGAGGTTGAGTTCTGGGTGTAATTTTTAAGCATTATACATTGCATAATTGAATGTCTTTATACAATAATGCCTAATTGTTACGATTGAGATCCTTCACTAGATTAATCTTATTCAAACTATATTATGTACATATACCATGTTACCTACTGTACAAACTTCAAATTAGGCAATGATGACGTCTCCGTATGAGTGAAAAATTCATTCTCTCTCTCTGTCTCTCTCTCTCTCTCTCTCTCTCTCTCTCTCTCTCTCTCTCTCTCTGTCTCTCTCTCTCTCTGTCTCTCTCTCTCTCTCTGTCTCTGTCTCTCTCAGACATACCTTAACTAACCCTACTGGAATTAGTAACAGTAAGTGCAGGGTGATGATTATGATCTATCTGACATTTTTAGAGTTCTTATTGTAGAATCACACTCCTGCTAATTGACTTATAATTCAGATCCTATAATCAAGACTTTTAACACCTAATTAACTTTTTATCTCATTTAATCTCATTCAGTCATGAGAATTGTCCGACCCTTTGGATGTTTGTCTGTGTGATGTCTGATAGAGTTTAGTCTTGGGCTCAGGGAATTATACCAATTACAAGTAATGACCCATACAAACCCAGGCAATTGTACATTCCATTGGTGCCTTTAAAAAATCCCCTTGGCCTAATTTGATATAATTTGGAAGTGTACTACAAAGAAATTTTTAAGGTTTTTAGTTTGTGAGGTATGTGCAGTGTATGATAACAAATAGAGAGCTATTTTTAGATCTTGGGTGAGCTATTTCTATTGGTCTGTGTTTGTTGTGTGCTGGGACGGTGCATTAAACATTGAACATTTTTATAACTTCCTCTGATTATATAGCTATCCTTCCAATTCTTTTCAAATTTGGTATGAAGCACCTTTGGTATAAGGGGGACATAAATTGTAAATTTAAAGACTCCTGCACACTGGGTCTAATGGGCATGGTAAAAATTGACCAATTTTAAAAAAAAATCTTCTCTAAATCAGCCTATCTGTAAGATAAACTAAATGTAAAGCTATGTAGAGCAGGCCATGGCAGGTCAAGGCCTCTACTAAAATTGTAAATTTCATGATCACCTGGGTAGAGATTCTGACTCAAGGGCAGGGCCAAACTTGGGAAATGGTGCTTATGTGTAAAACATTTGGATCAATAATTAAATTTCTTTGCCCATGGGGCTTAGAAGGTTATTGTTTAACTAATATTCAGGTGAGCTATAAGGCCTTCATGTTTCTTGTTGAGAGATGTGAATGTTTATGATGATGGGTTGAGATAACCTAGAACTAGTATTTATAGTTAAATATGTACATTGTGGGGACCTTGAACTAGTATTAAAGTTAAAACATGTACATTGTGGGGACCTTGAACTAGTATTAAAGTTAAAACATGTACATTGTGGAGACCTAGAACTAGTATTATAGTTAAAACATGTACATTGTGGAGACCTAGAACTAGTATTTATAGTTAAAACATGTACATTGTGGGGACCTTGAACTAGTATTTATAGTTAAAACATGTACATTGTGGGGACCTTGAACTAGTATTAAAGTTAAAACATGTACATTGTGGAGACCTTGAACTAGTATTAAAGTTAAAACATGTACATTGTGGAGACCTTGAACTAGTATTAAAGTTAAAACATGTACATTGTGGGGACCTTGAACTAGTATTAAAGTTAAAACATGTACATTGTGGGGACCTTGAACTAGTATTAAAGTTAAAACATGTACATTGTGGAGACCTAGAACTAGTATTAAAGTTAAAACATGTACATTGTGGAGACCTAGAACTAGTATTAAAGTTAAAACATGTACATTGTGGGGACCTTGAACTAGTATTAAAGTTAAAACATGTACATTGTGGAGACCTAGAACTAGTATTTATAGTTAAAACATGTACATTGTGGGGACCTATAGAACTAGTATTATAGTTAAAACATGTACATTGTGGGGACCTAGAACTAGTATTAAAGTTAAAACATGTACATTGTGGGGACCTATAGAACTAGTATTATAGTTAAAACATGTACATTGTGGGGACCTAGAACTAGTATTAAAGTTAAAACATGTACATTGTGGGGACCTTGAACTAGTATTAAAGTTAAAACATGTACATTGTGGGGACCTTGAACTAGTATTAAAGTTAAAACATGTACATTGTGGGGACCTATAGAACTAGTATTATAGTTAAAACATGTACATTGTGGGGACTTAATTATTACGTATTTATAGTTAAAACATGTACATTGTGGGGAACTAGAACTAATTAAGGATCATAGTTGAAACATATATGAAGGATTTAAGATGTAACAATAAGTTTGGGATAAAATTTAACTACTTTGATGAAATTTTCATTCTTTTGCTTTAAAAGTCATGCAGTCTTAATTCTACAGTCTCTCTCTCTTTCTCTCTCTTGCTCGCTCTCTCTCTCTGTCTCTCTCTCTCAAATAAGGTAAAATTAGTAATTAAATGTAAACTTTGAATTTTTAAGGGGTTTATAATTGTATCACCAAAATAAAGAAAACACTTAATTATTATCAGCTCAGAAAACAACATCCCAGCTAGGCTTTAACAGAATTTTATAACCATAAATAATACCAGTAAATTACAGATTTATATAAATTAGTTCCATGAATTAATCCTTAAAATTACATCCTAATACAAAAGTGTATATAAATTAAGATAAACAGTGTCCTTGAGGAACTGAAAAGTATGTATGTAATGAGTTCTAACTTTAATAGTCCAGTATTAAAGTGGCATTGTATACAGTGCTGTGGATATCAGATTATAGATACCTAAATGCATTTTAAAAGTATCACAACATTGTTTCTATTGTGTCATGGGCAGAGACCATTAAAAGGTGGTGGTGATCTTTCACAATTTAGATAAAAGGGTCACAAAGTGCATTTTAATCAACATGGAATGACATTGATAGGGTTTTTAAACATTTATAAAACATGGAGATCAGAGAGAACGCCCCGCAGTGAGTGTTTTCAATGCATGTAATTGAAGGACATTTAACACAACTAAATCCTCTGCTTTAAGATGTGTATCTCTGTCACTCTGATTGTCTTCTCTGTAAGTGTATGTCTAATTTTACCCCCTCCAACAGAGTGGCCCTGTCTTCACCTGCTGTGTGTTTTGTCTCCCCACTCTTCAAGGCTGAGGGATACGATTCCTGTAAACTCAGACCTATAAGGAGATTTTGTGCTTGACTTGAGTTTCATGTCAGCCATGACACAAAGGAAGTGAGTTTAGAAGATAGGGATTATCACTGTATTTGTGTGTTACTTAACGCATCTCAACACAAGTTCCCACCCTGACTGGTCTAGTGCGATGGTCGGTTAATTACGCTTTGAACAGGTAGAAAATCCCAGGTGAGGGGTTTTACAATCTGATGTTACTCAAGGTGTGATCCCTGTAATGTCATCTGTCTGATTGTTAAGGGGAGATAACTCTCTGGCTTTGTTTTGAAAGTGATTCCAGAAGGTGATAAGATTGGCTGTGTGTGACTATTAAGTCCACTCCTGTGTCGGAGTTTATTTGGATAGCAGAGTAACTTTATACTGAAGCCTCGGAGATAAGTCTTGACGAGTATCTATAAGTGATTTTGAGGTTTGAAGACCATATTGGGTGTCTGCATGCGGGCGTTGTGGTTTATGTAGATGTCAAATGGTATATTCCATATCATGTACCTGAAACTATTTATAGATCAGACACCGAATGGTAACTATTAATTTTTTACCTTTGCAATTAAAGGACATTATATATATATAATTAACTCTTGATTTAAAGCTGCAGCATTATGTGAACAGGAATAGAGTGAATTTTTAATTATATGCCCCCGGGCCTGGTAATCGGATATTATGAAGTACGTCTGTCGGTATGAAACATTGTGGTTCATATATTGTCTCTTGTATTTCCAAAATTGAAATTTATTTCTTATATTCTACATTTATATCTTTTTGGAATTCCCAGTCGTGAAAAGACACATGTTATGTTTATTAATATTCATATGTACATCATGTTCACAACTGCAGCTCGTTCATGGGGAAATTGACTAGCATTACAATTTGTAAGTCAAAGGAAGAAAGACCTCGGAAATGTGTAAATATTTAGGATTAAATTCATAGTGACTGGATATACCCGCTCAACATTGTGAAGAAATACTTCGTCCGGGAATCTGCTTAAAGCAGCTGCGCCCCTTCTCTCCAAGACATCAATCTAAATCTGTTTGTTTACTCGATATACTTCTCCCAGTGAAGCCCTCAAGATGCTATGTATATCTGAGTTTTTTAATTAGCACTTTGCATACTTGAGATATCACAAGAATTTCCATGTTTGTTTGGGATCAGGTTTGTTTGGTCTATGCTGTATTTTGTTTGAGTAATTGTTCTTCTTACAGTTTTAGATTTGGAGATTATATAAGTCTATTAAGTGAACTGCATCATGCACACACAGGTTAATTATGGATTAGTACTGTGATGTACTGTAATGTATATATGAATAGTAATGGAAGATTGTACTATATATATATATATATAGTTAAATTTCATCTTCTTTATTGAAAAATTAATTATTGTTAGAGATTCTCTGACATCATCATCACAATTCTATGACTCATTGTTTTTACATTTTTCTGGTAGAGTTCACTTGTACAAAACTTGGTTAAAGGCCATATTGTTTGTAATTTTAGGAAATAAAAGTGGTTTGATTATAGACATTTGATATGGGTTGAGAATCTATGAAAAATCCCCATTCCATTAAGTTGTGGTTAAGATGATGGAGAGAGAGAGTTTTCACAATACAAGCCCGTGGATGAGTCAGGTGGATTGAGATCATCCAATACACATCTGTTTTGAGGGATTATCAGGGTTTATGATAATACAGAAGTGTGCAGATTTCCAGTCTACAGCCAGTGTTCCTCAGCTGGCATCGGTGTTTATTTACCTAAAAAAAAATGAGACATTCATCTTTTGTTTTTCCACATTATGTTTTGAATTTATCAAAAACATTGTAGAAAGTTCAGGGTTGTTAATTTTTTTCCACGTTGACCTCTATCCTTGAAAGATTCATTATACAACTGTATATTTAGCCTCAATTGATTAATGATATACATTGGTTTAGTTGCATGTGACATTCACCCTGAATATATGTCTTGGAAAGGAAATTGTTTTTGGAAAGGGAAATCGGTTGAAAATGTGCTGTATTTCTTTACGTAAAAGATGGTGGAAAAACGAAGTTATATATAATAGTATTTATCTATATAAAAGATCCCCGTGGTCTATAGTAAAAGATCCCTTGATCTATAGTATTATTCTATAGAAGATCCCTTGGTCTATAGTAAAAGATCCCTTGATCTATAGTATTATTCTATAGAAGATCCCTTGATCTATAGTAAAAGATCCCTTGATCTATAGTATTATTCTATGGAAGATCCCTTGGTCTATAGTAAAAGATCCCTTGATCTATAGTATTATTCTATAGAAGATCCCTTGATCTATAGTAAAAGATCCCTTGATCTATAGTATTATTCTATGGAAGATCCCTTGGTCTATAGTAAAAGATCCCTTGATCTATAGTATTATTCTATAGAAGATCCCTTGGTCTATAGTAAAAGATCCCTTGATCTATAGTATCATTCTATAGAAGATCCCTTGGTCTATATAGTAAAAGATCCCTTGATCTATAGTATTATTCTATAGAAGTGCTTTCTCAAAATAATAAAAAGTAAACTACAACTGTAAAAATTTTGAAATTAAGACATTTAATGGACCTAATTAGCTCAGGTATATTAACACCTCATGTGCTATTTTTATTAGAGTTAATTTGAGTGCATGCTGAGGTATGCATGTGAGGAAAAGAATATTTTAAGAATTGAAAAAAAATGTAGACCTCAATTGTAAGAATTTGGGAAAATATGATTTTATGAATTTTGCCTGCATCAGAGTGTGTGTATCATGTTCATCCTCAAATATTTTATTAGAAAATATTTGATAGCGTGGATCATGATATTTTGAAATCTATACAAAGGAAGTTTTATTGTACATTAAATTAACCTCAATTATTTACATGTAAAAATATTTAGAGAAATATTAAAGGGAAAAGTGGCTTCACCTGTAGAAGAAACTGTCCATTGTATTAAGGGCCCTTCTGTTTAGTTAAAGCCCACATCATACCTACACGGCCTTAGGAATTCATAGCTCTGCGGTTTATGAATGAGTCGTCTAGGTCATTTTCATGACCTGGAAAACCTCATGGTTCTCATTTTATGCTGATGGGAGAGAGAGAGAGAGAGGGGGGGAAATGATGTGTTGTTGAACTGTTTTTGTATGTGAAAGGAACTTTGAAGAGA
Source organism: Ostrea edulis (assembly GCF_947568905.1). Lineage (NCBI taxonomy): Eukaryota > Metazoa > Mollusca > Bivalvia > Ostreida > Ostreidae > Ostrea > Ostrea edulis. The sequence continues at coordinate 40,083,836 of NC_079173.1, forward strand.
CTACCAGCTTAAGTTCTGTTTGAGGAGAAGACACAAAGTGTACCACGTGTAGGTATATGACTTGATTGGCTGTTAGTTCACTCGGCATGCCAGGAGAATTCAGATTTTGACAGAATTTTGATATACTGTCCGTGACACGGGGTCAGACTGTATTTTGATTGAAAGCTTTAATTCTGGGATGTGGCTTGCTTACTAAGTTGAATCATACTCATCGGACTAAAGTCTAAGGTAAGTTTAAGTAAATATCTCAAATTAGATTGGTGGGCTAGCTTATATGCTCATGATGTATGCCTCTATAATATAACAGGTATTTATAGATCTCGTCTATCAGGTCAAATATGAAGTGAAATATATACACAGGCAAACTTCAGTCCCGTACTGTGTTGTTATAATTAAATATATGCCGTCCGTCTTTTGACTGAACAAAGGTAATGTATTTCTGAATAAATTATTAAATGTAATACGGCTTATAAGGATCATTTGTGACACAACTTTAAAGTTTCAGCTATATATTTCAGTGGACTTGCATTACAAGAGGAAGGACGAATTATTTTTATGTATATAATGTTAGTTCACCTTGAGGATGTTAAATTAAGGTACATTAGCGGTGGTGAACGAATATTAATGTTGAGCTAGGAGGGAGTGACTGTATAAGACATCATATCACCTGACTCCAACATTACGTTGTGGAAGTCAATACTTAATGCGTAATTCTATAGCAATTTCAGTATGATTTCACCTGTTGATGTAACTAATAGACTAAGGTGTGAATTGAAATCTTACCTCCATTTTTTCTGTGTGATAATCAGGTTTGTTTGGTGCATGGTTGCATGTACTTTACATGTAAATCAACTTAATTGTATGACTGCAGATTCAGAGAATTTTTATGTTTGTTGTTTTGACTCGGGAGGGTTGCCTTAATTTATCATGTAAACAAAGTTTCTTTATTGATTGTGTGTGTGTATGTATATGTGCATTGTGTGTAGTTTTAAAATTGAATGTTCATGAAAATGATGTCTTAACTGATATAAATTCATGGATTTATCAAAGTACTTTTTACTACTGGTAAATTTAGGTACCTTAAAAATTTCCTCTTTTGATAATTAAAGAATAGATATTTCCCCTTTTACAGGTAAAACATTTCCCTTTAATTGTAGAAAACTTAGATTGGAAAATTTTCCTACGAAAGATTGTATATAAATTATAACAAAAATATTTTTTAAAAAACCCCATATTTTACTATTATAAGAATCTAATAATGACCAGCCATTATACATTGTAATGTGAGAAAAATTTAAGAAATTTACACACACACACACACACACCCCCCCCCCCCCCCCCCCCTTCTCCATCCCAAACTGTCCGTGAGATTCTCACAGATTAATAACTTAGTGTCAGTTAAAATGTTTGGTGTAAATCTGCAAACAGATGAACACGCACAGATGGATTAACTGATGGATGCTGCATGCACTGGTGCAAACGAAACAAAAAACACCTAACTGTGTACCCTTCTAATAAACAGAGCTAGCAAAATGTTGGCAAACTAATAAACGGTTAAGTATATTCCTTTTAGTAATGAAGTGTTTTCCTGTACGAATTCACTTTCAGTATCCATCATGATTCAGAGGAGGTCCTTGTTTTAAGGTTTATGTTTGACACTACAAAATTACCCTTGTTATTAGTACACATATATTCAGGAATTCTAAGAATGCAAATTTGAAGTAAATTGCGATATATCAATGTGTGTGATAAGTTCAATATTAGTGGATTTGAACTGTAGGAATATGATGTTCTCTTTGGTATAACAGTGGTAGAATTAAATTCTCTCAGTGGAGCTATATATCAGTTGATTCATGAAATAGTAAATCTCAGTTGAACAATACATGAAATTGAAAAGAAAGAATTGTATGACTAGGGCACCTGCTAAAGATAATAAGAAAGGTGAGAAGAATGTTCTTGTAGGAGATAAATTAGCTGTTTTCTCGGGATATGAATCAGAGGGATGCCTTCAATTCGTTTCTCTCTGATGTTAAAGAATATCTTTGTTTTCACAGCCAGGGGCCTTTTTTATACACAGTTCATCTTCAGTATTAAAACCACACTAGAAACACAGTGCATGTTTTTCTGTCTTTCAGAATGAAATCAGACAGCATGATAGATGGAGGACTTAATTAACATCAATAATTATTCTCTGGTCAGGTTATAACATTGACAGATCAACTTCAGGTCACGTCATCATGTTCAGATAAAAGTGGACAGAATTTAGTCTTTTGAAGACTGCTGTAATTCATTATTTCAATTAAGTCTTAATATATTTTGAAGACTGTTGTAATTCGTTTGTTATTTTCACGTCCTTATTAAGTGGTGGTAGATTGTCAGGTGTTTGCTATCTGATTGAAGGGTAATAAATAGATGTGGCTGTATCTATTAGATAACGCTGATAATTGGCTTGTAGCTTTATCACACGTATAACATGACTTAATGTATCTATAGTGTATCTGTATGAGAGATATGACTTCAATTTTAAGTGTGTTACATGAACAGACTCTGAAGCAGTACTACTCCAAATGAACTGTTCCTACTATTCTGTTCTCAACTAGAAGTGAATTGTTCCATTCTCACACCAACCGTTCCATTTAAACTGTTCAGCGTTCCATTCTCACACTAACTGTTCCATTCAATTCAGTGTTCCATTCTTACACCAACCGTTCCATTCTCACACCAACCATTCCATTCAAACTGTTCAGCGTTCCATTCTCACACTAACTGTTCCATTCAATTCAGTGTTCCATTCTTACACCAACCGTTCCATTCTCACACCAACCATTCCATTCAAACTGTTCAGTGTTCCATTCTCACACTAACTGTTCCATTCAATTCAGTATTCCATTCTTACACCAACCGTTCCATTCTCACACCAACCATTCCATTCAAACTGTTCAGTGTTCCATTCTCACACTAACTGTTCCATTCAATTCAGTGTTCCATTCTTACACCAACCGTTCCATTCAAACTGCATGTTTAGTGTTCCATTCCAAGACCAAACTGTTCTGTTTCCAGACCAAACTGTTCCATTCTTGTTTAATCTGGTCGTTCTTGATAAGGTGTTCATTCCTTCATTAATTGTTTGTTCTTGCATGGTCATTGAACATTACGTTCAGTCTGAGACATCAGGGTCTGTATGAAGGCTATTAAGCCTGTAACTTTACACAGGGTGGGGGGGGGATGATTTTTGTCCCCTGATTATGGTCTATAGAGTTCATTCCCCTGACTTTACAGGAGACAGTACATAATGCTTTAAATGCATATATAATATATGCCAGGTTTACATTAATAGGCTGCTTTAGAGATAGACTTGAGCTTTAGAACTTGTTGAAATTTCAGCTAATGAGTGCCAGTAATTATATGCTTGTAGAATGTTTTATGATTTTATGACAGGAGAGTATAGTGACAGTATACTACATGTAAGAGTGGGTAGTTGAAATCTACATTGGTATTAATGAGCAACTATGTTGAGCTCCCATTGGCTATAAACCTTAATTGTTAAACTTCCATTGGGCAAATGAAAGATCATGAGGATATATGTGAGCTGATCTGTAATTGGAGAATGCGCAGATCTTATTTTTCTTGTATCAATATCAGAAATTGTTTCCCGGACTAGGGAGGGGGAGTCCTAATTAATTGATGACATACATGCAAACATAAAATATGTAGGTGTGTATACAATCTTCAAATGAGAATCCATACTCGTGGGGATTAATGACACTCTTTAGAATTTAATTTGTTATAACATACCTTTGTATAAGCGGGTGATTAAGCTAACGTCTTAATTTAACTGCAATATGAAAGTATTGAGATACATGTAATTGTCTCTAAAATTCAACTGTGTATTTTCCCCTGTGGTATTTTCTAAAAAATTAAAGAATATGTCGAATGAAAGTTCTCTGTTTATAAATACAACATTACGCAATCATGTGACGGGGGAGACTTGTTTTCGGAAACATGATAGGTACATGGAATGCTGTCTTAACATATGGTGTTGTCAGGTGACGTCATGAAGACCAGATTACTCCTCCTCACAGAATCAAGAGAAAAGATATGGAGTGTTGGAAATAATGAGCTCACCTCCCCCATAATGTTGTTCTTCCTGCTGTGTGTTGTATTATCTTCAAACAATCATACTGTCCTTAACTGCAGGGTCACATCTTCCACGTAGAAATGAATATGGTGAGAAAATACGATCAGTATGATTGCAGCATATTTTTATCCCACATCTAGAGACATTCGTGGCATAACATTGGCCAAGATCAGAGAAGATGAGGCACAGTAATGGTTTGACAGACATTGAGTTTGTGACTCGATGATTTGGCAGTTTCCCCCTCCTCCTGTTTATACAAGTGACACTTTGGGATTTCTTCTTTGTGAATCACACCTGCGTAATCATGTCTTTGATTCTGTAATCTGGTTCCCTTTTTTTGGCCACACTTTGCCGTCATCTGACTTCAGATTTCGAGGTTCACACTCAGGTGTTTCGACAGTTTGAACAGGCTTGTCACTTATTTTTGTTTTTCGAAAATGAGCGATCATGAACTGGTAAGTAAATAACACAAGTATTGTATTCAAATTATGCTTATGAGAGATCATGATATCTTTGCTTGTGTACTTTTAGTTATCGATATTACAAGAAACACAATATCTGAAGTGATATATTTTTAATTCCATTCCTACTCCATTGTTAAATTGTTGAAAAGGTATGATTTTGAAAAGCTCAAAGTCTGCTAATTATATGTAATGGGCGGCTTATGAATGTAGATCGATTGAGTCATATTTTTGTTGAAGTTTAGTTTTGACTACTATAAAAGTGGGAATATAAGCGTGGGGGAAATTTACACTAATTACGCGGCCACGTAATAAGCATGTAAATTTTCCCCATGTGTATAGTATAATTATTTGGTATAATATATACCGCTTATTTTTCCCACACGCGTATTTGAATGTTGGACGTGGGGAAACACGTTCTAAACACCTGGCGTAAATAACCACTTTCACAGTACATGTATTTCCAAAGCAAACCAAAACTGAAATGATTTGAGTATTGCATTTGATATAATATGTCATAGCTTTAACTCCATATGCAATGTGTATTATGTCTCCGGATGAGTGAAGATTCTCGAGAGGGACGTTCAACATTATACAATCAATTTCAATTACTACATGAAATTGGATTTATAGACTTGAAACTGTGAAAATATTTAGAGTATTCATTAGACTTGTGTATACAACAGACTTTATTTTTCCTTTCAGAGTGATGGCGACCAAACTATAATTGACTCAGTGGTGACCAGATGGCCTGCTCCAAAGACGATACTTATTCCTAAAACTGACCAGGGTTACGGCTTCACCCTGAGGCATTTCATCTTCTATCCACCCAACACTTCCACTCAAGAAGAGGTTAGTGTCGCACCTATAAGAGTTCAGCTTCTTCATATTCTGCTGTTTGACTGCGACCTCAGGATTGTGAGGTTAGCAGGGCTAGCTGTTGCTACAGGTTTTGGGACCGGGTCCCGATTCCTTTAGATGGGGATATTTATCGGAATTTTTTAGTCAAGTTGGGAAACTTTTGATTGATACAATCACCCAGTTTTTTTGTTTTAATCATAGATTTAGGTTTTTTCCTTCTTCTATAATTTAACAAACAATGTTCATTTGAGAAATGTATCTTACTTGCATTGTCTCAAAATTGGGAATTTTTAGACTTATTGTAATTGGGAAATGTTTTGCGTATTTTCCTTATATTGGATCTATAATATTAGGAGATTGACGGCCCTGGTTAATTTCTTTGCCTTTGAACCCCACTCTCAGGCACCAAATTTATTACCCACCCAGCGCTAAAGCCCTATGGGAGGGGGACTCTTTATCATACCCATGTACTGCTGCACAGAAACTCCCAGAAGTTCTTTTCGCCCGCCCATTCTCAGGTGCTTTATCCTTTACCCATTCATCAACGCTGGGACAGATAAGTTATCCTTTTAAGGCCTTCAGACCCATTAGCCTGTACTGTCTAGATAGGAACAGGCCAACAATGTAACCCTACCTTTTACCCCCACCCCCAATTTTTCTATCCTCGCCCTCCTGATGTTTTCGCCTAGGACAATATTTGTCACTATCTGTTTTAATGACTTAGATATGTTGCGGCCGGGATTCGAACCCCGGCCATCCACATGTAGGGCGAATGCTCTACCTTTCGACCACCCTGGTGGTGGGAGAAAAAAAGAGATCATTTGTCGTAAGAAAGATGAGCCATCGATCTGTACATGTGCTGGACAAACATTTATGTTTCTTACAATGAAGATAAGCATTTATTTTAATGTTGTTGAATATTTCCTGTAATTGCAAATTAATTATAGGGGAGCTATTGCTGTTGGTCTGTGTCCGTCGACTTGTGTCCTCCGCTGTACGTTAATACTACTGAACATGTTTAATGTTTTCTTGATAATTGCCCTCCAGTTCTTTTCAAATTTGGTATGAAACATCTTAATAGGACAAGGAGAACAAATAAACTATAAATTTCAGGACTCCTTTACTCCCCAGGGCCTTAAGGGTGGGGCAAACTTTGACCCAATTATCAAAAATCTTCTCTACAATCACACATTTATAAGAAAAACTTAAAATGCATAATCATGCAGAGGAGGGAGGCCTCGATCTACCAAAATTGTAAATGTTATGATCCCTGGGATAAAGGTAATTCTGACTCTATAGCTCAGGTCTGCAGGCCAAACTTAGCATATATATATATATATATATATATATATATATATATATATAATGTAGTGTTTATGTATAAATCATTAAAATAACATCTTCTGTAATGCTTAATATTGATACTAAATTGAAGGTAAATAGATATTTAGAAGGAGCAGAAAGTCCTTTACCAAAATCATAAATTACATGATCCCATGGCACTAGGGATTTTGGCACCATGGGTGCATGATATATGGAAAAGGATGAAAATGTTCAGAATGATTAAATTGATGTCTTTATCATTTGAAAGACTCCTTTGCTGGTACTATATAAAAACTAAATGTATATTTCGGAAAAGCAGATAGGGATGTTTCAAAATTGTAGGGGTGGATCGAGGTTCCAATCGAGTAGGGGTGGATCGAGGTTCCAATCAAGGACACAGGTCAATAATGGTCATATACTGTTAAGGACATGCACGTCATTTGTAACATTTTCCCGAAAATATTTTTTCATCTCATCGATACAAAGAGTTCTTGTAATGATTCCTGAAAAGGGGTAGATGTAGATTTTATATTGTAGTGATATTAGCATACTTTGTATTATATTGACTGGGAAGCCAGTGGTCAGATCACATACACTAGTAAGGCCAAGTAAAATTAATTAGTAGATTATCATTCCCGCCCGCCCCTCGAAAATCGCCACTCCCCAATTTTTTTTATTTTTCAAAATTACGATTTCCGGATATTTTTATGTCCGGTCCGGTATCATAAATGTATTTTGTTTCACTTTGCCTTTTAGAAACCCAAATACACATGTAATTATGATTTATAAAGCCTTTTCTCAATGAGAGAAGGCATTTTCGAGGTCAAGAATACCATGGCGAAAAATAAAAAATTAAATCCTCCCACCCGCCCCATTTTTTGGTGAAGTTTGAATGATAATCTACTAATTAATTTTACTTGGCCTTAAATGCAAGGGTCCCAGGTTTGATACCAGATTGTTCCGAAGGTTTTTCTTTCCTTCTTTGCTGTGTGTTACAGTAATATCTGTGAATGCAACTAATTGTAACACACAAGATAACTTTGATACAAAGCATCTAATCAGCCACTAATTGTTTTCTAGATAATTATTTTAATCTTCCACATACTCAATCGGAGAGGTGTGAAAATGTGTATCTGCCGTGTAAGGGGTTAAGAGTGTTAATTTACATATAGAGTGCTCAGTGAATGCACATGCAGTAAGTGAAGGATGAACGCATGGAGAAATGGAAAAGCTAGAACGTACAAATTATCTTCTCACTGGTGTGGTGTAGATCCTTTCTGGGATTGTAATAGAAATAAAGGTCCATTCAGAGATAGGGACTGGATTGAGAGAGCTGTTTGTTGCCCAGTCACCTGCAGATCAAGAAATTATGAGAATTGAAATTTTAAAAACTCTTTTGTGAGTTGCGCATGCTGAACGATGATAAAGACTTTTGTATCAAATGACAATTAAGTTTGTTTTTAAAAAAAAAAATTGTGGTATGCATATATTTTGTTTCATTATTTGCATGCTTCACATGATATACAAATAGATGATCGTTTATCGAATTGAGTGAACAGGTATTGGTGCTAGTATTTCATACATGACTTAACAAATTATCTAATTTTATTTTATGATCCAATTGTCTGCGGTGTTTTGCATGCTTTTTGTAAAGCGTTGATCTCTTTGAGCTAGTTGCCAATTTTTTTAACATCTATCTCTGACAAAAAGACAAGTTTATTTTGAAAATTAACAAACTCACCCCAGATTCACCTTTCCCTCACATAATCAAGATAAAGAATCTTTGAAGAGTTGATTTTACGGCAGATTTTGACATTTGATGAAAAAAAAAAAATCAAGATTTTAATCTGTTAAATACTTGGAGATCCGAGGCATATTTTAGGCACCTTTATCCATGAGTCAAGAAAGGGGCATTCGCTAATATAGACAGATAATCAGAGAGACCGTCTGCAGGGAATTACGTGTTTTTTCTTGAGCTGTTCTAGTTATAGATGTAGGTTTTAGAATCAGGGTAAAAAAATATCCTTAAACCATATGTACACGTCCCTCAATACAAAGTATCAAAACTATTTTGGAACTCTTCAGAAAAAGAAGGTATGAGAATTATGGGTCACTTGATTGTTTATAAATTAGTGATGGATGGCTATATTAAAGACTATATATTCATTTCTGATATATGTCTGATATAAAGATTATTTTTAGATTTTTTTTGCTTGTCAAGAATATTCAGAAAAATATGAGGTCATGCACCTTTATCGTCTGTCTCCTCCTCCCCCCCCCCCCCCCCCCCCCCCCCCCCCCCCCCCATGCAATATGCCTGAACTACTTGGGCTGATCTGCAGATACTATTTGATAGTTACATGTGCTTGTTTACTAAAAAGTTGCTTAAGTTAACTCAGAAAATGAGATCTCAGACATACACTGTACTAAATATTTAAAATGATAAAAGTATCGGAGACGAAATAATTCTGTATTCATGTCCAAGATTGCATGGTTATTCGTGAATTAAGGGGCCTTAACTCTGTATAGCAGGTAGAGACCATGATTATGCCTTAAAATCAATGAGTTGATGTATAAGTGGTTGTAGGTTCTAATATTTTACTTTTCAAATGTAAAAATCAGCTGATGGAAGCATTTTTTTGTTGTTAAATAATTACATTTAAATTGTATTACTATATATAGATTTGATGTATAAGATATATTATGTAAGTACAAAATATTGAATGTACAAAACTATGGATTACGTATCAAGTTTTACCTGAATTTGGTGACCCTTTAATATTTCCAACAATACAAAATTGTCCCTGTAGAAGAATGACATTGGTGTACATGTGCCCTTCTGGCATTTCTTTATCTCTCATGTAACTTTAACCTGTCCTTAGATCTGTTTTGAAATTTGAAATAAGCATTCTGTCTTTCTCTCTCTATCAGTGTAAGAGGTTGTGATGAAGCCTATTTCTTTCATTTATAAAAGCTTGTACCTGTGTAATGTGCTTTTGACATTGAGGTACCCCATACTCTATACATTTACCTGTGTGTGTATATTTGACAATCCATCCAGACCCATTGGAATGTGATGCTGTCAATCTAGAGGGAGGTTGTTTGAGTTCAGGGACTGCCAAGGTGACCTTCACAAGGTAATCCCAGAATTAATCCAATAGAACTTGGCACTGAATCACACCAACAGCTGGCAACATCAGGAACACAGGGGCATATCAGTTCAACAAAACATTGTCAGATTAAGTACAGTACGTAGATGTTCCAACGAGGACAGTAGAGGCGGCCCATTGTTTTGGCTGCATGTGATGAAAGTGTTTTTTGAATGAATTCCAAAATGACTTGGGTATGTGTAGGACATGCTACAAGATTAGATAATGTTTGGATGTTATGATTATACAATCCACAGAGAAAACTTGTTCTCAACCAAGTTTGTTTTTTGGCCACATACAATTTCTACGTTGTAGTTTGAAGTGGGCGTTACATATGTAAGAAAATTAATGGACGTGCAGGTTGATAATGATGTTCAAAAATTTGTATAGTGTATGTGATGACAATAGAACTCTTATTGAAACTAAATACAAGCATTGGAACTAATTTATTATCATACATGGTCTTAGGCCTTATATGCTCGGGGCTTATGGCCTTTGAGCAGGGAAGGATCTTTATGGTGCCACACATGCTGTGACACAGGGCCTTGATGTTTCTCATCTGAAGGACCACCCCATTTAATCACTGTTAATTGCTACTCAAATGGACATAACATAACACATCATTGATTATTTATAACTATTGTCATCAGATGAGAAACAGTTTAAAATGGAGGTAATTAAGATACCTGAAGTTGACAATAAATTCTATTGAAAGTGTCATCTGACTTGGTATGATATTTGTGAACAAGTCAGTGGGAAGTCTCATCTCTGTTCATACATCCAAAAAAAAAATAAACAGCTAGGTTGTGATATAAGGAAATCGCTTTGTTATGTGAGTGTTCAGTATGCTGGTGGATGTGCACTCATCTATAGGTGCATGTATGAAATAATTAAGGTAGATTGGATTATTAATGAGAACCAGATTTTATACAGTCTCTGATAATTGGTGACAAGTGGGGAGAGGAATTTTAAGATGGATATTTTAGAGTTAAAAGGTCGAAGATTTAGTCTTGGTTAGAGTAAGTAATATTCCATACTGCTGTATATTGCTCTATACTGTAAGTGGTTTTAATTTCGCGGTGCTAAAAGTTTGCGGTTTTTTATATTGGTCTAATTGCGGTGGTTTTATTTTTGTGGAATTCAATTCAATTCAGATTACTGGTAACTGTTCAAAACGTATTGTGTCACACTTGCAAAATGATTGCGGTTGTTTTAATTTCGCGGGAAAATCCCTGACCGCGAACATAGCGAAATTAAAACTACAGCAATAATTTCCCCATTTACAGTATTTTCAGAATTATAATTTGATTATTATTGGTGTTCTCGATATAATCACTGTAGTGTGGATGGAGGTTATATGGAAACTGGAATATTACTAAGGTTATATGGAAACTGGAATATTACTAAGGTTATATGGAAACTGGAATATTTTTTAATTAACTCAAGGTTTTAATTTTAATCGGATCCATACACAATGTGTTGATGCTGACCACCATGCACTCGGGCCTGGATTTCTCAAAAATATTAATGAAGTCAAAACTTGGACCTTAAGTCTGAGGTTTAACTCTAATTTTAACGTCCGCTCAAACAACAGAAAACTCTGACGAGATTTTTCCAAGAAATAATAGTCACTGCAATTCATTTTTTTTTTTCTCCTTCTTAAAACTTCATGATGTGACTTAAGTAATTCACTCAGTAACTACATGTAATTCAATATCCTAAGTTCATCGTCTGATCAGGACATAATTTAATAATGTGTTTTGTTCTTGCAGGTCACAGAAAAAGACCAAGATGACAGTGCAAATAAAAGTATGTTCTTTGTTGTCGGCGGAGTTATTTCCCTTTTGACATCACTGACCTAGAGACTAGCATAATGAAATTCCTGCAGCACTTTTAAAAACCCCCGAGTTTAAATTTTTGTGGCTTCAGGTTTAATCAGATCATCTGGATAAGAGAAAGACCTGACGGGTTATTCCTGTGTTCTTGTGAAGGACAAATATTTGTGTGAATGGAGGTTTGAATAACCCTTGTGTGTTTTATTTGTTGACACTGTTTTAAAGCAATGGAGTCATCAGCTGTCATTTGACAACTTTATTGAGATTAATATCTGATTACTATCATAGTATGCACTTTATTTATGTGTACTATTCCACAGATGCTACAAAGATATAGAGTAATTTAATAAACAAATTCTAGTTGGTGCCTCAGAATTTAGAGCATGCATGGATTAATTGATATCTTGTTGACAGATTAAACTAGCTGTTTTCTTTCAAACAAGGTACAAATTGAGACTTTTAACATATAGTTTTGTAATTGCCTTTTTGACCAAGCACTGCATGAGGATTAGAAGTAAAAACGGTAGCCCTTAACTATCATAGGGTGGGGGTGGGAGGGCTTGCACATACCGGGATGGTCAAAATTTGTGGCACGTTTTCACCTACAGCTCAGCTGAGAACTTTATATGAATGAGGAATGCTCAAATGGGATGTATATCAAAGAAACATATAGCATTTTTACAAAAATAATGATTTTATTAACTTTCATAAAATCTTCATTCTTTCCTTCATCTTATTTTATCATAATTATCCAGATTTTGGGGTATTGTAATGTGATAACTGAATCAGAGTTTTGAAAAAAAAAGTTTTTTTAGTGAGATTATATAAATTAAAACATGCTGTTTGATGCTATAAAAATCATATTTTACACATATATAGTAACGAGTATTAAAATACTGCAGGCGTGGATCTAACTTCTATAAATCTAGAATCCAGGGTTGCATTTTACAAAGGAACTTGCCACTAAAAACAAACAACTTTACATACTGGAATTCTCCCGTTTATTGTAAGATAAATCACTCCCATGTAAACCAGTGAAAACACAAAGTTGTAAATTAAGTTTCAGAAACTTTTTATTTCCCTTAATTTAAACTAATAAGTTTGTAATAAATTGAAGACTTGCGACTTTGTCATAAGTTGTTTTGTAAAACGGGCCCCAGATTTCCCCCAAAAGTTAAATAGATTGCTGTACTATCAACAGACTTGCCATTGATAAGAAATTCGTTTAATAAAAAATATGTAAACAAGCAAACAATGTGAGCCATACATACTGGTAAATTAACATGTCCAAGCTACATAAAGAATACAGTAATATGGTCTGTGTCAGAGTGTCACAGCTAAAGAGAATGATGTCAGCTGATGTAGAAGTAGGTAATGTGGGAAGGTGATGGTAGGAGAGAGATGGGTGGATGGTAGGAGAGAGATGGGTGGATGGTAGGGGAGAGATGGGTGGATGGTTGTATGTACTGTAATGCTTTTGTGATGGTAGGAGAGAGATGGGTGGATGGTAGGAGAGAGATGGGTGGATGGTAGGAGAGAGATGGGTGGATGGTTGTATGTACTGTTATGTTTTTCTGATGGTGGGAGAGAGATGGGTGGATGGTTGTATGTACTGTAATGTTTTTCTGATGGTAGGAGAGAGATGGGTGGATGGTAGGAGAGAGATGGGTGGATGGTAGGAGAGAGATGGGTGGATGGTTGTATGTACTGTAATGTTTTTCTGATGGTAGGAGAGAGATGGGTGGATGGTTGTATGTACTGTAATGTTTTTCTGATGGAAAAGAGTGGTCTCTCATCTTTATGATAGATATACTAAACAATATTTTATGAAAAAGAAGTTATTGAGATAATTTAACCCTGATCCACAAATTACACATTGTTCCATTGACATGAGAAATTCGCTATACGCTATACTTTGCTCTACCTCATAACGAATTCAGAGGAAAGGGGGGGGGGGGGTAAATAGGATCTGAAATTCCGTATTCAGCAGTGTCTATTTTTAAGTATGTCTGCTCATGTTTCTGTAAAAAAAATTATTGTTGATAGCTGATTAGTGATGAAACGATTGTCGCCGATGATCGATTGTCGGTCGTTCAGAGACCTACGATGCTACTAATCGATTACAAAATAAAAGTCGCCGACATCGTTGACCAAACAAAATCCGGAAATCACTTCAACTTTGTTCAAATTTTATTTTCTGTATGTCAAACCCGATCAAAAATAAGCAAACAAAATGGCGGGAGATATGAAGGACGGTAACAACAATGACATTCAACAGTCAAATAAAGGAGCCTATCTCTGATATCTTTGATACATTGAGATTATAGATAAATTCCATCACTTGATATATTGGAATACTGATTTATTTACCTGTGAACAAATGAAACAAAAAAGAATTCAAAAGTTGTTTCCATACATTTAATGATTCTGTTACATCTAATTTGAGGGGAAAACACTTAAATGCCAATTCCGATTATAATCGATTATTAATTGATTACTTGTGTCCGATTATTACCGATAATCGATTATGGTTTTTGGTCCGATTGCCCATCACTATAGCTGATGAAAACTTTCTCAGTTTATCATAAAGTTAGAACAGTATAGAATATGACTCATTGTTTCATAGTTCAAGCACATGGATGAGTTAGTTCCCCTTATTGTGCAGTGACTTAATTGACCCCGGATGAGATATCCATAATTTTATACTGGAGTGTGTGGGGAAAAAATCTATCTGAGGGTGAAGACAGGCATCCTCCAATCAAATATTAATACAGATAATGTAAATTTTCTCCACAGTGAATTATTAACTTACATACAATGATTTGGTCATTGTTTCTATAAAAACAAAAGAAATTCTAATGTCAAAATTGCAACAAAGGATTGCAGGATATATGTATGAATGCTAGTAGTGATTTTTATGTACTGTAAAGCTGTTTTTATACTCATTTTGGTAAGAAACGGCAGATATATGACTTTGACAGACCCTTAAAATTATGTTACCTTGACTTTAGGAGGAGGGTAATTTATGCATCAATTAATGAAACTCAAAGGTGTAGTTAATAATTTTGATACAACTAGTCTATTATTTTCACTCAGGGCCCTTTTGATGTTTGATATTTATGTATTTTAGGCCCCTCCTACAAACGTAAACGCCTCAGTTTCCTGGATCCGATGGATACCATCTTTGTTAAAAATGTTCGAACCTACAGTCCAGCTTATGACGCGGGTTTAAAGACGGGGGATCGAGTGATAACTGTGAATAACCAGCCTGTATCTCAGAAATCGTACGCTCAAGTGATTGGTCTCATTCAGCAGAGCGAGGGAATCCTGAAGCTAGAGGTGCTTACAAAAGACGAGGACAAGGAGGACACATGCCAAGTGGTGAGTCTACAGGGTGACACAAAAGAGGGGTCACCTGATAAAAGGGAAAGGTAGATGGTGTATAAGTAAGAGGTATAATTATAAATTGTTATAAAATTTTGTTTTTACGCATTGTGAATTGTATGCCATTCACTATCTGTTTAATTTGCATTTTTTTTAAAATTTAAGATAAGTTTTTTTTACTGATAGATAAAAATATATGACACAGATGTTCTTTGTTTGAAAACAGTCATGTCTAAACAAATGGAATTGATTGAAGCATCAGAAAGTAATTACTCGCCAGTCATGTACACAGCATGTTTATTATCTGCCCACATCCATACACAGGATTCCCTGTTCCAAGATGTGTGAAGCAGAAATTAGAGATGACATTCATTTGGTTCTGTCAAATCTTGATTCTATTTCCAGACCTGTAAAAGTCCAGCACAGACACAGCAGGCAGAGTTGTGTCAGAATCCACTGGAAAAGACCACCCTGTACAGAAATCCACCCTTTCGCAAATTCACTTCTAGCGACGATCTGCGAGAGAGGCCAAGGTCACTTCTGGCTAAAGAAGAAATTGCCCCAAACTCGGAGGATCGAATTCTTGTGAAAAGCATGGATCCCCCCAGTAAGTTAAAGACATCGACGTCTTATACGTCGGGTCTGAGTGTGTTTCGTGAGCCGTGGAATTCAACAGGAAGTGCTGGAATGAAAGAGCCCCCTTCTCGAGAATTTGTGGAAAGGAGGAGGGATTTCGAAACGAGGGCAAAGGAGAATCATGAAATCTCGCCGAACAGAGCATATTCTTTTGGATTGTTTTACAATGATAAGACAAGAAGTTCCAGTGATTTGTCAAATGCGGTGCCGCGCCGCCAGGAGCACGTGTTACACCCCACCGATTCTCAGGAGAATATCTGTAAATCAAACAAAACTCACACAAGAGTGATTCCCCTTGAGAATAGACAATCAAGGGAGATAATTCAGGATAAAACAGGGTATGCTGCATCTTCATCATCGTCTTCGTCGCGTCATAGTTTTCCAGATTCAGTTTCGAGTCGTATGTCTTCATCAGCTTCATCAGGACTTCAAAGTGTGCCAAATTCAAAGTCCGAATATCACACTGCAACAAGACAATATATACCCGTGGTCTCGGCACAACCCTCAATTTCGCACAAAATGTCAGCAAGTGTCGACAGTTTAGACTCGGGTTCTCGGTATCACAATCCCGAGAGAAATGTCCGTACACGGATATACGAACAACCAAACCAAGGGGGAGGGAGAACATTCATTGTGAAAATTGGAGACCGACATTACGAAGGAGGGGTTAGTCCTGGAAACGCACAAAGTGAAATGAAAGGGAACACTGTGAGGCAGGTCCCTAGGTACGGCACAGCGTTTGCCCTCACACGATCTCCCATGTCTGATCAGGGAAGAGTTGTGTCTCAGAAGAAATTCATGTTTGAAAATGGCAAAAGTGATAATACTCAGGCAAAGGCCACGGTGGATCATTACAAAACAGAAATCGACAAGATTACCTCTCATGGCAAATTTAGCAGTGTTGCAAATAGAGTGCAGAGTTTTGAAAAAGAGGAACAGTCACCAAGTTCAAACATCCGAATCCATCGGCGGTCATCTCAGGAACGTTGTGTATCTATGCCACCAGATTCATTAGGCCAATCAAGTCATTCGTCTCAACAGTCATATCAGGATTCTGCTCCAATCAGAATTTATGTCTCACAGGGATCTGGAAATTCCTCAAGCTCACCAATTGTGGAAATTGTTCCCATGTATCCGAACAATGGCAATAAATCAGTATCCGCCTCGCAGGAAGTGACATCACAGCCAATCATTCATATAAAACAGTCGGATGATGTTGATGGTGCTGCACTGAGCCGACGTAAGGAAGATGAGGAAATTAGTCATTCGTCAAAACCTGTCCGAAAACCCTCCTTCCTAGCTGCCGTCAATGCTTCCCAGCAAAGATGTAAGTCACTGTTTTATTCACTTATTTGTTTGAATATAGTAAGAGTTATCACCCTTTGATTGTGCTTTAGAGAAAACATTATATTTCTCTCTCTTGTATAATCTATTAGGGAGTTTTTTGATGACATGAATCCACTGTCATTTGTACACAGGGCTTAAATTTCTTGGGGGGGGGGGGGGGGGGGGGGGGGGAATCAATCTTAAGGTTGAGTTTTCTTTTTTGAGTAGTCTAATTTAGAGTAAAATCTCAGATTTAAGTCCAAGTTTTGATGTAAGGATTTTTCCAGAAATCCAGGACTGGGTAATTTAAGATGACATGTTCTGGTGTTGTGTTTCCCTTGTACTTGACTGGTACAGTACAGAAAAATCCTCCCATTAATGACACAATGGCTGTATTTTGATTGCATCATTACTAACATATTGCTGCAGTTTGCGGGGGAGGGGTGGGGGTGGGGAGCTGTTGAGGTCATTGGTTGAGGAGGTACACATGGAGATAATAGTGTATAGAACTGCTTGGCTGTAATTCTCGGGAATGGACTGCACCATCTTATAGGTCTGGTCCAATTTTAACCCCTGAGAAATGTGGTCCTCTTAAGATTTGAAAGTTTGATGGTTCAGTCGGAGAGGTCACCAGTCAGACAAACTAAACTGTCATCTGCATTTTAAATTGTCAGTATATGATGCACTGAAATGCTGAATAGTATATTATGTGTTAAGGTTATTATCTTTCGGTAGTTTAAAAAGCGCTTTCAGAGTCACTTTCACTTTGTAGGGCTTAGACAACCGGTAGTACTTAAAGTGACTTATGATACCTCTTAATTGGTTTGGCCATATGTAAACCATATGCTAATAAATATGGCGCGAGACTGCATGGTTTTAATAAAAAAAAATCTTAAGTTATTCTAGACATTGGGTGAATCATGTTACACAAGAAAAAGTGCATTCAGACTGGGAATTTAGAATGTGAATACTGTTTAAATATATGCATGAAATGCTGTATTGTGTCTCTTGGGGTTATCGTTTTTCTCAGTCGAGCTAAATAAGGAAGGATGCGCAGCAGATAAATGCCCTAATGCAGTCGAGTGCAGACGGATTGAAATTGACAAGTGCATGCTCTTATAAAAACACAAGATTGCTCGACAAGTCAAATGTAAACAGCACATCATGGTGGAGATTGTGTTTAAACATGAAAGCTACATGATTTTCGTTTCCTTTTTTTGTGTGTGTTGTAATTCTGTGATTTGGGTTTGTTTAATGTGGTGACTACATTTTTACATAGTGATAATTCGCTCTGATAAGGAGAAGCACGGAGAAATTGGATTTGCTTTGTCGTGTTTAAAAATTCAACTAGATAATGAAAGTTGGGAATTTGCCGAGAAGAAATGGGATTAAATCTGGTGGATTATATTCAGATTAGATGGATTTTTTTTTTATTTCTGAAGGAATTCTAGTGCAGTGAATATATTTTATAGTCTGCTCTCTTATACGTACAAGAAATTCAGTGATATTACCAAGGTGGAAAACACGGACACTCATGCTTAACATGCAATCACAACTCTATGAAACTTCTGCTACATTTTTGTTAGGAATATTTCTCTCAGAAATAACCATGATAATGGGAAAGAATAAGGACAATTGTATACCTTTTATATTATTGCCCGTGGATATGAACTGTGAAAATGCTTAGAGAAGTATGTGGTATGATATTGTGTATTGACTCCTGTCAGGCAGTACTTGTTGCATTCTGTTGTCGCGCGTGAACTTCATTAACATAACCCCTTAGTTTTGAGAGAAAACACATTGGAAATGTTTTGAAAGGAAAAATACACAGCTGATAATAACCCTTGGATTTTGAGTGGGGGGGACAGATATGTTGATCAGCATCATGGCTTTGGATTGCGACCAATTTCTGAATCTGTTTGACACCAAAATCAAGGAAATGTACACAGGACTGGGCTTGGCACACACATGGCCAAGCGGAGAACTCGACTCGCCAACCGAAGGTTCCTGCTGCATTTTATTCATGTTTTAAAAGTTTATTTCTGTTGGTTCCTTATTGTGGTTATGAACTTGCAACAAAATATTTCAACTGATTACCCTTAAACTATATAATACACAAGAATTTATGATAATGGCCTCTTCCTACTCTTTTAAAATCCTTGACAGTTGCGTATTGTGAGGAAATAATAATACTTATTGAGATAATTTAGGATTAGTCCATGTGTCAGTGTACACTATAAATGTGACCCTAAAATGACAATATGTAGCCAGAGTGACTTTCATTTAGTTTTCAATGTACCTCAATACCTTCCTTACAACACCCACCCCCCACCCCCCCCCCCCCCCCCCCCCCCCAACACCCCCCCATTCAAACTAATATTTTAGATTTGATGTCGATTTTAAGACAGCCAGGTAGGAAAATTCTTCGCAGGTAAATATTTGGTTGTCAAAACGTTTGAAGGTCACAGAAAACATAAATCTCAATTATATAACAGGTAGTTTCAATTTGAGCTGTCTGTATAGGTAACTCTGATCTCCAGCTGTCTGGATAACTCTGATCTCCATTTGTCTGGATAACTCTGATCTCCATCTGTCTGGATAACTCTGATCTCCATCTGTCTGGATAACTCTGATCTTCTGCTGTCTGGATAACTCTGATCTTCTGCTGTCTGGATAATTCTGATCTCCAGTTGTCTGGATAACTCTGATCTTCTGCTGTCTGGATAACTCTGATCTTCTGCTGTCTGGATAACTCTGATCTTCTGCTGTCTGGATAACTCTGATCTCCAGTTGTCTGGATAACTCTGATCTTCTGCTGTCTGGATAACTCTGATCTTCTGCTGTCTGGATAACTCTAATCACCATCTGTCTGGATAACTCTTATCTCCAGTTGTCTGGATAACTCTGATCTCCAGTTGTCTGGATAACTCTGACATCCATCTGTCTGGATAACTCTAATCTCCATCTGTCTGGATAACTCTGATCTCTATCTGTCTGGATAACTTTGATCTCCAGTTTTCTGGATAACTCTAATCTCCATCTGTCTGGATAACTCTGATCATCTGCTGTCTGGATAACTCTGATCTCCATCTGTCTGTCTGGATAACTCTGACCTTCATCTGTCTAGATAACTCTGATCTCCAGCTGTCTGGATAACTCTGATTTCCATCTGTCTGGATAACTGATCTCCAGCTGTCTAGATGACTCTGTCAGCTATAGTCAATTCAGACGGAAAATGTTTTGTAGGAAGTTGCATTGATAGTATGCAAGGTACATGAGGAAATATATCCATTGATTTGTACTGGGAAGGAAAGGGGTGACAACTATACATTATTCCAATATTTAAAATACTAAATAGGCAATATGGAAGTAGTTTGGGGGAAAATATCACAAGTTTGTATTTATTGTAACTTGTAGACATTATTGATTATAAATTAAGTCATATAGTGAAGTCATTTATAAAATGAATATAAGTTAATTATTACATGCAGTACCATTATGGAAAGTCTTCAAGTGATTCAAATTCCTTCAGGTCATGCAATCATAATGATTTAAACTAACATTCTGCCAATAGTAAATGCTGTAGATGTGTTAGCTTAGAAGCTTATTTTGTTTATATTACGTGTAAGTTATTTAAACTGTCACACAATTACAATAATATACGTATTATACTTAATTATGACATTTTTCACATATTCTGAAGGTTCAGTGTATTGAGTCATTTAAATTAATACATTCTAAACTGAGTATATCCACCTTTTTTCAGATTATTAATACATTACTTTATAGCTAGTATATGATATTTATAACTATTGTTATGTACAGACTGACAGACAGACAGAACAGAAATTAAAGCTTTAGTGAGCTTATATAAAAGCAATATGGATTGATTCTTTATCAGCTGACTTTTGTTAGATTTTCCCCTGATTAGGATATGAAAAGTACACAAGGCCTTTGTACTAATAAACACTGAAGTATTTAAACTCTGTGCCTTATTTATAGATCTATATGATTCTACAATCCAGGAAGATGATGCACGTATATATATTAAATGCTTTGAAATGTTATCATGATCAAATAGCTTTTTCTACATTATTTAGAATAGATTGAATCGGATTCCTGGGTGTGAGATATTTAGGTAGATAAAGAAACAAACATTACATTTATACCCAACACACTCTTTGATGGATCAAACAGCCCACTATTTCAAAGTGTGATCTATAAAAATATTGAACTGTCAGAGATATATAAGTTAAAATTATGATAATAAATACAGTTGTGCTTGTCAATGTACAGTCATATTACCTGGCAGCTATTAATATACACACATCAATTAATTTGACACTTCACATATTAAGTTACATCCCTTGTCTGCCATCGTGTGGTTAAATATATCCTTGTTGGTCTTAATAATTTTCTGATCTGTAGCTTTATATTTGACATTTGTTATTTTTCCATCAATTGTAATCATGCAACTACAATAATACCCTAGGGTGGGGCAACCCCTAAACTTGTATGAAAATTTCATAACTAGCTAGTATTATTCACAGTGAAAAATTTCTTTATAACCTCTTACATTTGGTAAGGTAAAGAAGGAAAGCTGATTTTCACCAATTGAACTTTGGCTGTCCCCACAAAGGGACGTAATTTATGGTATTTAAGTGTTATTCCACTTTTTTACATGTACAACTTTAAAAAAGAACCAACAATTTTCTTTTACATTTTACTGTTAATTATTTCGAACATTTTCTCGAGTGTGAAGATTTTACTGTGAATTTAAGCAGCTCCTGCACCGGCTCCTGTTCTAAAGTTTTGCAGTACTATCGGAGTTTTGCGAGACTTCGATCCCCAAAAGGCAGTAGAAAATAGATAAAAAGGAAACTCACAACATTTTAACCTGAATGTTCTCATCAACCATTCGAGGACCAACAGAACTTGCATGTATGCTGAACAAATCAACAGAATCTGCCCTGGAAGTGTACGATGATCCGGCAGTCTGGATATTTCTGATCTAGAATAACTCTTATATAACTTGTGTGTATTGTAGACTCGGAGAGCCAATCAAGTTCAGAACATCTGTCAAGTCCGGAACCCCCACCTGTCAATCATTCCACCAGCCCAGCCTGGGGTAGTCCCCTCTCTCCTAGTGCAACCTTCAATACCTCAGACAAAGGTAAAACTAACAGACAGAGACTGACCTCTAGTTTCTACATTGTCTTTGCATGTTTTGAAGTCTAGCCAGATTCTAATGCTGTAAACCTGTCCTCAGGTACAGTTAGCGATCAGCAATTTGTCCCTTCAAAAATATTACTTTCAATTTCTAAAGGAGTAAAAATTATAATCGCGATAAACATGCAGTCTCAAATTTGAAATTTAAAGACTTAATTAATTTTCATTAAAAGATGAAAATGTCCATATCGAAGAAAAGTGATGCAATTTTTTAATTTTGTGGTCTTTTTTTTCTTTCTTTCAATCACTTAGATGTGCAGGAAAAGTAAATGAGATTGTATTGTGTTAAAGTTTGGGCTCTATATTTTTTAGGGGGCAAAAAAGACTGAAAAACCCGTCATTTCTATATCAGTTTTATACCAACCTCAGAAATGGTTGGAAAATCTCATCTGTATAATATCAGAATTCTGAATGTCATTGATTTTGATAATATTGAGGTGCATTGAGATTCTTGCACGAATCTTAAGTAATATTTAAATGATTTAAATCTGAAGTATAATATCTAAATGATTTAAATCTGAAGTACAATATCTAAATGATTTAAATCTGAAGTATGATATCTAAATGATTTAAATCTGACAGAAGTACAATATCTAAATGATTTAAATCTGAAGTAATATCTAAATGATTTAAATCTGAAGTAATATATATCTAAATGATTTAAATCTGAAGTATATAATATCTAAATGATTTAAAACTGAAGTAAATATCTGAATGATTTAAATCTGACAGAAGTACGATATCTAAATGATTTAAATCTAAAGTAATATCTAAATGATTTAAATCTGAAGTAATATCTAAATGATTTAAATCTGAAGTAATAGCTAAATGATTTAGATACAGGACTGTTGATTGTGGGATTACAAACATAAAATTCTTTAATTCATTTTGTATGCACAACTTGCTGACTTTTTTAAAAAACCCTGTTAATACCAATGAATTTAAAAATAATCAAGCCGTACGTCATTTAGTGCAGTCTCAAATACGACGTTTTATTATGATATTGGATGCTTTGAAAAAGAAATAGACCCAGTAGTAATGGATGTGCTATGATCATGGTGGCTGTTCTATAAATTGTCAAAATTTCTTGTCATGATGGCTGTCCTATAAATTGTCAAAATTCCTTGTCATTTTGTCTGTTGACGGGAGGATTTTATGATACTCTGTTTAAGAACGTTCTGAAAGGTTGGGTATAAAAATGATTCTGGAGGGAAAACACTATACAGAAATGTTGATCAGAGTTGTCCTTAATTTAGAGCTGAAGGAAACGAATGTATTTTTGTGAATGTAAGAGAAATACAAATTTTCTATGGCATATAAAACCATCATGGAGTAGAAAGGCATGACTGTTCATTCTTAGTCCTGATAACTGTGTCAAGGTCAAGAGACTAATGATGGTGTCAAGGTCAAGAGACTAAAGATGAAAAACGTCCTTGGGCTCAAATGTATGCATCACAGTAGCACTGCATCATTTACACATTCTATTGTTTGTAGTTTACAAAAATTTCAAACTATATCCCTTGTAAATGTCCATGGAGTGCAGAGAAAATTGTTAGACGGGTGTTGTGTAAGGTTTACAGTCTTCGTAAGGATGATTTCAGCATTCAGTGGAGTATAGTTCAAAATTTATGATATCACAAACATTTTGAGTGATTGTCTGCATTTACACTAAGTAATTGTGCTTAGTGTTTTTATGTTTTTGTAATCAGAGATTTGGGAGCATATGGTTTTCAGTCTATCAGTCAGTCTGTCTGTCTGCAGAAACTATAACCTTGGTCGTAACTTTACAATGGATGGTGGTAGGGTTTTCGTATTTCACATGTATAACCACTGTGACAACTCTGCTGGGGAAGTCCGTGCTTCACAAACACATCTTGTTTTTAATGCATTTAACTGGACTGGGTATATATTATATTTTAGTAATTATCATATTATGTTCTATAAATTTTTCTCTTGTCCAGATTTTGAGATATAATCCTTTTACCATCTTTTATTTAGTTTTAATTTCACAGCGATAGTTTCAGAATGATTTGTTCACCTGCCCAATCGTTCTGGTAGTGTCATTGAGTTCTATCCAGTTTTATTTTGTAATGCAGCCTGACTATCTAGTTTGCCTTTTCATTTCTATTATTTAGTGTTACTTTAACATCATTTGGATGTGTATTTCATGTGATTTAGTAACCCTTCTACTTGGCTAAAATATTAACATATAGTGTACTTTGATGATCGGACTTGATCCATATATCATACGTTGTTCTTTTGCAGACTTTTCAACTGCCTCTAATTGTTCTGCAATAGCTTTGACTAGTACCCCTGTTAAAGAACCAGTCCAAACAGTTATTTTGCGAAAAAAGACAAGAAGTATTTCATTTATTGGTGTATTTTCTTAAATATCTATTAACCTCAGTAGTGCACGATTTGTTTGGGAAAACATTTTTAGATTTCTAATAGGGTTTTGGACTGAATTTATGCACTTATATGGTCTGAGTGGTTTTGGTGTAATTTAAAGCTAGCATGGCAAAATGAAATTTTATAGCGAAAGCCACAAAGAAATACAAAAATGTTTTGTACATTTATAATCACTTAAAAAATGCTAGCTTTAAAATGCCCTAGTAGCTAATGATTTTGTTTTTTCACAAACTTTGTGACACACGTACAAATCCATATCACTCAATAACAGAACTTTCAATGTGAAGCACAACTAAACCCAGGTTTTATAATTCCTCTGCTTTTTTTCTGAATAACTCATGAGGATACATATCCCCCCTCCATTTCCTAGACTGATGAAGGAGAAGGCTGGATTAGGCATTGTGCCTGCATGATGCTGAGGTCCTTAATTCATAACTTTCGAAAATAGATATTTTTCATAAGGAAAACAATGTGCACTCGCCGGGATTGTTTTCCAGGGGGAGTCTTTGTCTGTATAGTAGGATTATACTACAGACATGTCTGTGAATTTTTATTAAATTAAACCGATCCCAGGCATAGATACACTGGATACATGGGCACCATGGCTGTCCACTAGTCATTAGAATTTAAAGAGATGAAAATGCAGATCCAGGTATTTAAAGGGGGAATGTGTAGATAGATCCAGGATTTTAATGAGTGTGGGGGGTGTAGATTGATCCAAGATTTTAGTGTGTGTTTGGGGGGTGTAGATTGATCCAAGATTTTAGTGTGTGTTTGGGGGGTGTAGATTGATCCAAGATTTTAGTGTGTGTTTGGGGGGTGTAGATTGATCCAAGATTTTTGTGTGTGTTTGGGGATTTTAGAGGGGGGGGGGGGTGTAGATAGATCCAAGATTTTAGTGGGGGATGTAGATAGATCCAAGATTTTAGTGGGGGATGTAGATAGATCCAAGATTTTAGTGGGGGGTGTAGATAGATCCAAGATTTTAGTGGGGGGTGTAGATAGATCCAAGATTTTAGTGGGGGGTGTAGATAGATCCAAGATTTTAGTGGGAGGGGTTGGGTGATCTTTTGCCGAGGTTCACGGGCTCCGACTACATTGTTTATCTTCATACTGATATGTACATAGAGGCCCCTGGATGGTAATATTGACCTGGGATTATTGTGTACGAATTCCCAGATCAGTTTACCCTTTTAACACTTACTGAGCTATGACTGTCACAGTGACTTTTGTGCATGTTTTACTGTGTAAATCACATTTTATTTTTGAGAATTCGTTGTAATTTTGCATGACTCATTTGCGAAAATTTACGTCTCTTGAATGAACGTTTATGTGTAGAAAACTTATTAAGGTAATAAATAATGAGCGCAAAGTTTTGTCTCATGAATTATTACTCATTAATTTATGTACACAAAAATCAGGTCTCGCGAAATGAAACGTAATGTACAGTATTCTGGTCAGATTGTGTAACACTTCGTTTATTATAACAAGTAAACCATGTAGCATTTTGTGTAAACTTATAATGCAGTGTGTTTGATTTTTGTTGCCTGTGTGTTATAACACTATTGAGATTTGGTAGCCTTTCTGTAGCGCTCTATTAATTGTTTGATCCAGATATTAACAGTAACTGTCTCCGTATTGCAGTCCTGCCTGTCACCACAACAGATGACATCGCTATACCAAGTACACCAATCAAAGATAAAAAATCACATGTGGTGCTCCGACGAAAGTCAGAAAGTAAGGACAAGAAATTAAAGTCGCAAATTTTCACTGGCATGGGGAGAAATGCAAAAATTATTAAACAACTTCTCCCTATGGCTATTCTAAATGTTGTTGAAAATCTATCCAAATTTCTGGTTTTCCCCCTCAAGAACTGTTTGTTTTGAACATATTTTATTGTATCTGAATACAAATGGATTGGAAACGACTTATGTAAGTTCATCTCCAGTCAGGAGCTGTGCATGTCCTTGTAGATTTCAGAACTCGGTGTAATAACTATGCTCGTCCTTGTAGATTTTCGGGTTTTGTATTGCTGAATGTGCATTTTCTTGTAAATTGTAGGGATTTCACCGGGGCATGTTGTGTAAATTAAAGAGTTGTGTGGCAATATATCTAACTGAGCGTGTAAATATCAGGAATTTTTGTCGATAACTAAGCATGTCCGTTTTGTTAATTATAGCTTCCCCTGATGATGAGGCAATCAAATTGCAGAGACGGACATCGTACCTCATGGCAACAGCCAAAGACAGGGACTCACACAAATTGTCATTGGACAAGACTCACTCTCCCAGCCAATCACAAACAGAGATACATGTTCAGTAAGTAAATCATAGTGCTGTGTAGGTCACTTTCTTATTACAAAGTCTTTGTCTAAAATGAAAACTATAATAGATAATTTATTTGGGGGGGGGGGGGGGGGTTGCAGATTACAATTTGTTTTATTTTTTAGAATGTTAAATAGTTAAATTTTTACACTTTATCACTTTCATTTGTGAAACCCTATAGTATAGCAGAATTATGTTTTGAATGTAAATGAATTTGATTTACAAGACAAATTTTTGGCATTATTAGTTTTTTTTCTGTACAGTAGATTTCAGGATCAATGGGATGAATTTTGTGCTAGCCTCATATTTATATCACCTGCCTGATTTCACACCCATGGTAATACTGTATATAAATCAGGGGGGGGGGGGTTGAATAGTTAGCCCCCTTCCTTTTGTAGGGTCAAGGGATCTTCAGGGCCACCCCCAGAATTTTAGAATACAGAAACCTGCAATTTTGAGACATTTTTTGTGTATTGGATTGTTTGAATGGGGGCAAGGAGGAAATTTTTTGCACTGGTTAAAATAATTCACTAATCCACCAAGGTACCAGTTTAATATTATAACTAATGGCCCATCATAGTTTTGCTCCACACAGAGTGCTAGGCTAACAGTATAGTACGTGTCAAACTTGTCTTGTAAATCCTGTCTTTGAGGATTATGGAGAAATTTCAATATGGTAATATTTTTTGGCAATTAAAATATTAACTGTAAACATGATAGGAATGTGGTTGGTATAAATAACTGCACCCTCCTTGTATCCATTGAATGTGACATAATGTGCATGTGTGTTCTTGTGAATGCTGTAATCTACAATCTTGTAAATTCTATTAACTGTAATCTACAATCTTGTAAATTCTATTTCAGGATTACACCGCATCAGAAACCCTCCATGCGGAAACTTAAACATTTCTTTGGTGAAAAAGTAAGTGAAAATCTATTAACCATAAAAAATAAAAATAGCTAGCAACAAACTGAAATTAGCAATAATTAGAAACCATGGTTAGCAACATGTAAGTGGGAATAGCTAGCAACAAACTGTAAATAGCAATCATTAGAGACAACAGCTAGCAACACTGTATGGGAAACAATGACTGTAATTGTCAATAATTGGATTGATTGATTGTATATTGTTTTATGTCCATCTTGAGAATATTTCACTCATATGGAGATGTCACCACTGCCGGTGAAGGGCTGTAAAATTTAGGCCTATGCTCAGCGCTTATGGCTTTTGAGCAGGGAGGGATCTTTATCGTGCCACACCTGCTGCGACACGGGGCCTCGGTTTTTGCGATCTCATCCGAAGGACCGCCCCATTTAGTCGCCTCGTACGACCAGCAAGGGGTACTGCAGACCTATTCTAACCCGGATCCCCATTGGAAACGATACCCAACAACACAATGTAATAATCCATCATGCTAGCAACACAATGTAATAATCCATCATGCTAGCAACACAATGTAATAATCCATCATGCTAGCAACACAATGTAATAATCCATCATGCTAGCAACACAATGTAATAATCCATCATGCTAGCAACACAATGCAATAATCCATCATGCTAGCAACACAATGCAATAATCCATCATGCTAGCAACACAATGCAATAATCCATCATGCTAGCAACACAATGCAATAATCCATCATGCTAGCAACACAATGCAATAATCCATCATGCTAGCAACACAATGTGTAATTTTGAATACTTATTACAGCCATTGTCCTTTCTGACCTCTTTTCAGCAGAATTTATAAATCTGATGGGGCGGGGCATGAAGAAAACATCCAGTACATTAAAACATGCTTATAGCAAATAACTGAAGACGGACAATTTAGATTTGTTATAAATGTAATTCATTATATCTAATATAAGTTCATCATATGTTTTAAAACTGATCTAATATAAGTTCATCATATGTTTTAAAACTGCAGGGAATTAAGATCACTTCACTGTAAGCATGAATTCGTTATAAAGATGTTCTCTGTAACCCTACTGTACTGTATTAACTGGCAACCATAAGTAACTATATAAAGGATATTTCTGCCCACAAATCACTTTTATTTTACAACACTTGTATAGTTAAAAGCTTCACAATTTGTGATTAATCAACCTCTATTAAGATCGCCATCTATGTGTGAATCTATACTGTAGTAAGGTGTGGATCCAAGGGAGTGGGCCACAATACGGAAGCAGTAATTTCTTATATACATGTCTCACAACATGTCGAGAAATCTTATGTTTGTTTGCTAACGTAGGTAGGGTACATTAAAAACAAACACAAAATTGATCAAAGAAATTATATACAACACATTTTCAGTATCAGGATCCGAACTATGACATCCGCTGTGTATAATAATATTCTAATGAATAACTCAACCATGTTGTACTTCAATAAGTTGGCATTAGACGAAAGTGTTACCATCTAGATCGAACTTTGGGGAGGGGAGGGGGGGGGGCTGTTATAAAAATGAAGAACTTGACCCACTGACCAGAATACATTCAATCAGCCATTTATTGAATTTTATTTAGACCCCACGGATTATGGAGGCCACAGAGAGGAGACAGGACCCTGCTAGTCCTCTTCAGGAGGTCACCAAGAGAGGCTCTCTGTTGTGTAAAACGGACATCACGGATGGCAAGGTAAGCAGACACATGGTCATTCTCCACAGCAAGGGAAACGACTCAGAGGGGCATATCCCAAGTAAAGAGGATCGTTTGTAGGTAGTGTCATTTCCCAATCAGAGGGAAGACCAGGAAAAGAGTATTTTCCCAATCAGAGGGAAAATTGTGAAAAGTCACTTCCCAATCAGAGGGATGATCGGGAAACGATCATTTCCCAATTAAAGGGAAAATTGGCAAAGAGTCATTTACCAATAAAGGGAAGATTGGAATAAGAAAGGGTCTTATTTCCCATTAAAAGGAAGATCGGAAAAAGAGTCATTTCCCAATCAAAGGGATGATCTGGAAATATTTCATTTTCAAAGCAGAGAATGAAGATTGTTGAATGTGTCATTATCCCAGATAGAAGATGGTAGGAAGAGTCATTTCTTAATGAAGAAAAGTGCAAACAATTGTAGAAAGAATCCTTTCCAGATCAGGGAAAGAAAAGTAGTTTCTCAATCAGAGGTGAAAGATTTCAGAAAGATTTATTATAATCAAGCAAAGAGATTAAAGATCAGGAAACATTTCCTAATCAGGGAAGAAGTTAGATGGGTAAAGTACATGCATAGTGATCAGGGCTGAATTAAACATGAAATGGGGAAGGGGGGAGGGGTTACTGAGATGGAGGAGAATGTTTAACCCGTGTGCATGCAGTTCTAGCTGTTACTAAGAGGTAATTTTGTTGGAGTTGCTCATGCAATGTTTGATGCAACACTAAGCAACCACATAGCTCAGTATGCCAGGTAACGTATTTATATTTTATCTATCCTAGAGATCAATACTATCCTTTATATAAATATTAATAAATTTAAAGAAGAGGGAGGTGGGCTAAATACAACCCTTATCATACCATATTCTTTATCACTTAAAACCATCATTTTATTCATATCTTTAATATATGAAAGTAAGATAAACAAACCTGACAGTGAAATGTGTGAGTTTGTGTATGTAGCGATTTATGTTTAATGGCTGATAAGTTTGTTTATTTATCTTACTGTTGACACAAAAGAGTTTGAACGATGACAGTACGTGTATTATATGGTGGCATTAACAATATCGTTACAAAGCGGTTCTTCTACATGAAGCCATTTTTGTGGAAGCCTTGTAATACGTTTCAAAGCCTGTAAAAACAAAAAGGAAAATATTATGCAATTTACGATATAAAGGGGAAAAAACAACACATTGTGTTCTAAATTTTCAAATGTGTATTTATAAAGCTAATGTTGTTTTGAAGTTTGTTACTAATAGACCTTGTGTTTCTAACATGCAGACTCAGTGTGACCCGTCCTGTGTTGGGGTTTGTATATGATCTGTATCCATGGTAACAATCAATTATCAGGAAATTTCTTATCAATGTACCCTTCCATGTAGATCTGAACAATATTGGAAAGAAAGTGGATCTTTTCATGGTGAAATATTGGCACAATGTTGAACATGTCCCAGTCAGATGTGATCTGCCAAAGTGCATATTCATGCAGTTTTAGAAAAAAAACCTGAAGGACGAGTGAAGAGCGTACTCTAAACGCTTCCTGTAATGTTTTACAGATGATTTCAGATGATGAGTCAGAATTTTCATGTTGTCTCTCCAAAACTGCCTTTGTAGTGTGTCATGTTATTGATTGAGATAATATGCTGAGAAATTCTAAGTTACACCAAGAAAATAACACTTGTAGCAGCCTTCAGTGTTAGAGAAAGGTCAAAGTATGCAGATCAGAGGATCTCGCACTCCAATGTGCCAGTTCAGAAAATGCGGAAAAGTTTTTATGCTTTTTATCCATTTTCTGTGTTCAGTTTTTATTTGTAATTTAGCTGCTTACTATAATACAATAACAGTTCAATTCTAAAGCTAAACTCATAACCAAGAGAAAGCAAATCTGGATAATGTATCTGGACATACAATGTATACATACAGATAAAAAGTACTGCTTAAAATACTCAACAGGGGTCTTGGATTGAAAACAATACATTCTTTGGTGACAAATTTTATACATAAGTGTAAAACCGAAACAAAGTAGCTTTGTGTAATATTGCAAGTCTTTTTTCTCTCATTTAGATTTATATGTACAAAGCTTTTATTATATGGCACAGATTTTCAGTGGGGGGAAAATATCTTGTGAATTAGAAAAGAGGTCTCCATCTTTAATCTGCTGTGTGTATTTTGTGGAGTCATGTATTTTGTGACTACCTTTGCCCCGCTGTTCTCCCTTACCATTCAATTTACAACCTCAACAAACAAAATATTTAAAACCTTGCGGTGTTCTGGAGGTTCGTTATATACCCTTCATTGTTTCGTTGTTGGATACTGTGGATTTCACAGAGTGGGATCCGATTTTCCGGATCACCACACTGGTGTTTTCTGATTCCGTATCAGTATCCTCTGAAACTGATGATGTCACAATGATGTCACAATGCATCAACACAACGTTTTTTTGTGGAAAATATTTACCGCGTCACAAACAAAACTGCATACACAAAATATAATTTCACTGTATATCTGTGTTTTTGATAATTTGGATTACATTTATTTTCTTATAAATGTGGATTTAAAATGCATAAGGGGGTATGTAATAAATTTGTCATTACTATTACTACAGTAACTTGATCCAAGAGTAGGAGCACGTCTCGTTGACAGGCACGGATCATCTGATTCGGATCAAAGTCAACGCTTCACGTCTCGTGTGATCTGATGATCTGTGCCTGTCAACTTGACGTGATCCGACTCTTTGGATCAAGTTACTGTAGTAATAATTTATTAATTTTTAATTACATCCTACAGAAGTTGTTAATTTTTAGCAATGTACAAAATAATGAATGCACAATATTTCGAACTTCAGATAGGATTTATGTGAATTTTTGAATGACTTTGATGAAACAAGTAACATTAGAAGAAATGATAAGTGTATTTATATACAGTTGATTTTATGCTTGTGTCTTTGATTGAATTTGTAGAAAGCCAGTGACAGATCTTGGAAACCGGTGTGGGTGGAGCTAAGAGGTCATGCCCTCTACATTTCCAAGGAGAAGAAAGATCCGGTCATGGTATGTAGACCATTATAAAGAAAATGGCTACCCACTGTAGAGCAGTGGTTAAGTTTAGTGTTTAGACCGGTTTGGTTCTTCTTAAGACTGGTCCCTTTCCAGACTGGTTCCTCTCCAGACTGGTCCCTCTCCAGACTGGTTCCTCTCCAGACTGGTCCCTCTGCAGACTGGTTCCTCTCCAGACTGGTCCCTCTCCAGACTGCTGGTCCCTCTCCAGACTGGTTCCTCTCCCCTTATGGAACCAGTCTTGAGAGGAACCGGTCTGGAGAGGGAGTGGTCTAGAGAGGAAGCGGTCTGGAGAGAGAGCCGGTCTTCTCGTGTTGGAACAAGTTAGATAGAGAGTAAGTGATATCTCCCTACCACTCAGTGTGTCAACTACTGATAGGACTGTTGCAGATTTACGGAGTTGAAAATGCAGATCTTTGCTTAGTGTAGCAACGATTTGAATGAAATATTCTTCCTGAAGTGTAGTGCAGGAAAAGGTAAAGATAGAAATAAAGAACATAATACATACGAGATAATGAACAAAAATGAATAATTAAAAAGGTTAAAATCTCCAGGATTTGTTTTGATCACTTTCTTGCATTTATCGGTGTGTTCAGAGTCGCATAACGGAGGAGACATTTTCGATTGTCTATGACATTTTTAAAAAAAACAACAACATTTTAATCTAAGAAACTTTTTTTGTTGTTCATTGCTTAGCAATCGAGAAAAACTCTAGATAGATGATTTATTGACACAATTTTAGAGTCACACCTTCAGCTTCGATGACCAGCCTGTGTCTATAAAGTCCTGCCTAGTAGACATTGCTCACGATTACACAAAGAAGAAGAATGTCTTCCGACTGAAAACTTTCAATGGCTCGGAATACCTCTTCCAGGCGGAGGAGAATATTACTATGCTGGACTGGATCAGAGCCATTCAATCCAATAACAACCCAGACGCCGATGTAAGTGTCAAGAAACTTAACGGGACTGGTTTTAAATAGTTTGGTTTTGAGGTGTTTTAGGGTGCAGTGTGTTTCTGTGAAATCACTGGTATTCATGTGGTTTGGACACATACCCTCAAATTTAAATCACCCATGAATGTGAAAAAGACAGTTCCTCATCATGAAATTTCTCAAAGCACAAAAATTTAACCCCCATTGAAATAGGTGACCTGAAAGATTGATTTTTTCTTGGTGCACTTTTGACTATTTATATGTTTGTATTATATTGTATTATATAAAGTATTAATTGACTTATAATCTAAGTTTTTGATTGTGTTTTTATTCACATACCATTCTTAAAAGTTAGACAATATTATCTAGGTTCCATTGTGAGTCTTGCTTTCATTTTCGATGCCTAATTAACATTCAAAATACCCACTGCATGCATGCAAACATGTATTATTTTGTAATACTTAATACATGTTAATGAACCTCCATATTTACATTTTCCCTATTTTTAGAAACAATCTTATGTAAGTATGTTTTGTTTAAAAATATCAACCAATTTGGATTAAACTTGGCACACAGAGCTACAATTTCCTTCTGCTAAACATAGATTTCACATGTTCTAGTCTTGATTAAGATGCATGCTATGTGTGTGTTTCATTGTGTGATTGCTGCTTGTAAAGCAAATGAAATCGACGCCCCGGCTATGCCTGTTTTAGTGTGTGACTTTGCTTGGAAGCGAATGAAATCGACGCCCCGGCTATGCCTGTTTTAGTGTGTGACTCTGCTTGGAAGCGAATGAAATTGATGCCCCGGCTATGCCTGTTTTAGTGTGTGACTCTGCTTGGAAGCGAATGAAATCGATGCCCTGGCTATGTGTGTTTTAGTGTGTGACTCTGCTTGAAAGCGAATGAAATTGACGCCCCTGCCCATCACAAATGTGTGTCTCTAGAGAGTTTCTGCTTTCTGAGAACATGAAATCAGTGTTTGAGTCTTGCTATACTAATATTTCAATTTCTCAGAATTTTAACCCCTAGATCCAGATTTGAAGGAATATTGTTTTTCGTTTGTTTGCTTGTCTGTCCTTATATCAGCCTCAGCCAGAACTTTTGAAATTGGGTAATGTGTAAACTTCATGCCAGGAGGAATTCATTGACTTGGGTCAAAAAAGCATAGGAATTCGCCATCTTAGGAATTCAAATTGCAGGCAGCATCATGTTTCTCAAAGACATTTCTTGTTCAGATTTGTAAAAGATAGCATCTTTAATTAGTCAGAAACGACCTACTTTTTTCTTTCTTTTTTTTATTTTTTATTCTTTGTTGATTATGCAGATCAATAGTACAGCAATACTCAGTCTTATAACATGTCAACAAGATAACCAAGAGTTTTCTCCCTTGTGTTAATACATGTATCTCGCACTGCATCATACTCAGAAATAAAAATGTACTTCCTGTTTCATTCTCTTGCATTTACAAAATATTGCTGTCAGTTCTCAGTTTCAGCCCTGTTTTATTTCTCAGTTTCAGTTCTCAGTTTCAGCACTGTTTTTACAGGAGAAGGGAAGAATGGAGACAGATTTGATTCTCCGTAGCAGGAGCCAGATGGAGCTGCAGTCTGCCCCGCCCCTCACCTCTCATGGATCCACCTCCTCCCTCCGCACCTCCCCACAGGTGCCCCCTAAAGCCCCCAAGCAGAGCAGCAAGAACAAGCTCATCAAAATTCCTCACTCGCCCAGTATCAAGAGGAAAAGCAAAGGTAAGTGTTCAGATGGACTTTTCCTTCTATGTTTGCTTAATGTGGTAGAATTGGTTGATGGACAGATGGACCATAGTAGTCAGGCTGGATAACTCGGTGATAAAAGCATTGTGGTTGTAATAAATAGGGCTCTAGGTTCAATTTTACGGTCCAGTCAAAGATTTTATTTGTATATCTAGTTAATATACATTGTGTCTTCCACATTTATGTGTATATATGCGGTAAATAATACAAGATTTTCAAAATTCATTGTTGGGGTAAAGTATTTGTCTTGAAGCTCTTTATCTTACTGCCCTCAAAGAATTATTTTTTGCTGACATTGACAGCAAAATGAAAGCATGAGTGTCAAAAATGTACTCACTGCAGATTAACTGCATTTTATGTATAATCAAAGGGAGAGAACTCTTATTAATTTCAAAACGAACAGCAAACATTCATGAATTTGAACTTTTGTTTAAGAATCCAAGAGCTGGGGACTATCATCTAAGTTGAAGAGTTTCCGTAAGGGCAGCAGTGCCTCCTCGCACCCTGGTGATTCTGAAAACAACGACATGTTCGGGGTGCCTCTAGAGTGTTGCATACCATCTCCTAACAACGACGTAAGCATTGCGTCTAGAAGGAACTGTATCAGTGAATTTTCTAGCCATCACGAAATTTATTTTGATCAAAATTAACTTTGCCCAGAAGTGGGGTTGTTTTGTATGGGTTATATTTCCAATGTTCTTTTGTGTCCCGTTTGAGTGTTTTTCCCTGAACCAGCTGTAGATGAAATCCCACAAATTTTGACCATCAGTGTCCAGTGTATTGGCTGGGATATTTTTGCCTGTTTTAATTTAACTTTTGTCTTCAAGGGTGTATTTAATCTGAGGCAAATGTGTAACCAACGTATAACTGAACCGCTGCGATGGACCAGAGGTTAGCGTTCGCTAGTGATGTATCGATTGTCGCCGACTTTCGATTGTCGGTCGCTATAACTCAAACGATGTGAATAATCGATTGTCATTTTGAAAATCGAAAATCGCTGTCGTCGCTAATATTTTTAATAATACGAATATTTCTGCCGCGACTTATCTAAAATCAAAAATGGCTGACGAAGCTGAATCATCCGATAAGATTGAATGATAATAATGATTGAATATTGTTTAACGTCCCTCATGAGAATCTTTCACTCATATGGAGACGTCACCATTGCTGGTAAAGGCCTGCAAAATTTAGGCCTATGCTCGGAGCTTACAGTCTTCAAACAGGGAGGGATCTTTATGGTGCCACACCTGCTGTGGCATGGGGCCTCAGATTTTGCCTCTTACAACATGCAAGGGGTAATGAGGCTCTATTCTAACCCGGATCCCATAAGAACAACAAAAGTCGAGAGATCTATCCCTAACCCGGGAAAATAAAATCGAAAGTATGGGATTATTTATTTCAAATTTCTAATTATGATTTTAGACGTCTCCATATGAGTGAAAAATTTCCGAGAGAGATGTTGCGCAAGATACAATCAATCTAATGATTTTATTCTAATTAACTTAATATCTAGGGTAAAAAATAAAGTAAATCTAATATATCTATGCCTTAAATTGAAATAATTAAAATTCGATTATTTTTCGATTAATCAATCGAAAAGGTTAATCCGATCATCGATTAATTTGTTTTTTCCCCGATTGCCCATCACTAGCGTTCGCCCGGCATGCGGAAGGTCGGGGTTCGAATCCCGGCTGTGACAGACCTAAGTCGTTAAAACAGGTAGTGACAGTTCCATTGCCAAACACTTGGCATAAGGTGTGAATGTCATGGGTCCTCGGAGATGACCTTAAAAACGGATGTCCTGTGTTATAGTAGGTGTGGCACGCTAAATTCTCAATAGCCATAAGCGCCGAGCATAGGCCTAAATTTGAAGCCCTTCACCGGTCTTGGTGACGTCTCCATATGAGTGAAAAATTCTTGAGAGGGAGACGTTAAACAATATACAATCAATCATGGCATAGCGTCAGTATCAATGATAAACTATATGCCCCCACCCCCCCATCTCTGATTACGGGAGCATAAAAATCACTTCTCCATATGTCAGGGTAGAAACAGTTTGGGAACATGTTCTCACTGTACAGTTACCAAAGAATTATGAATTGTTTTATATCATTTGATTAGTTGTCATTTTCTGTTTTCTTTGTACATGTAGTTTGTGCCTATGATTGTTGACCTTTGCACCAAGATTGTTGAAGCACGGGGGTTAGAGGTCACAGGCGTATACCGTGTCCCTGGCAACACAGCAGCGGTCAATATGATGATGGAAGAACTGAATAAGGTACTAAATGGATTCGTGTCAGTATTAATGTAGTATTAGTGTAGATTTATCGTGTCAGTATTAGTGTACATTTATCGTGTCAGTATTAGTGTACATTTATCGTGTCAGTATTAGTGTACATTTATGTAATAAAAGGCGACAGAAAAGATATCATTGTCACAGTAATAATATATAATTGTATTAACTGTAGACAATGTGTCATTGACGTAACAATATATTTCTTAACTCGGGAATAGATAATGTAAATATTGATATCATGATATATAATTGTATTAACTGTAGACAATGTGTCATTGACATAACAATATATTTCTTTACTCGGGAATAGATAATGTAAATATTGATATCATGATATATAATTGTATTAACTGTAGACAATGTGTCATTGACGTAACAATATATTTCTTTACTCGGGAATAGATAATGTAAATATTGATATCATGATATATAATTGTATTAACTGTAGACAATGTGTCATTGACGTAACAATATATTGCTTAACTCGGGAATAGATAATATATAATTGTATTAACTGTAGACAATGTGTCATTGACGTAAAAATATATTTCTGAACTCGGGAATAGATAATGTAAATATTGACATCATGATAAAAAGGGGGACAGAAAACATGTCATTGATGATATATTATTGTATTACCAGGGTATAGACAACATGAATGTCGACCACGAGAAGTGGTGTGATGTCAATGTCATCAGCAGTCTCCTTAAGACGTTCTTCAGAAACCTTCCTGATCCACTCATCACCTCAGGTACAAAGTCTATAAGGGACTGAGTGATTGTAAAATGTCCATGTTAAATCTCATGTAATGTTATCAGGCTCAAAGTACCGTGTATTGTTAGTTACTGCAGGTCTAGTCATTTTGAAATTGGGAATGTTGAGTGGATTGTTTCTGGAAAAGTTATTTTTTGACGGATTTATTATTTAATAAGTTTATTATTGTCATGAATAGAATATTTTGGCACTTTTTTTCTCTCTGCCCAAAGAGACAGCATTTTCCAGTGTGCAAAAATTTCCAGGTACATGGTAATGTCCCACATTTGAGAATCGGAGAGTCAGTATGAGCTGATTATTGGAGGAAGGAATGTTTAGTCTGTGTATATGAAAATAATGGGAAGATTTGAGGTGATTTCTACGTAATTAGCGAAGCTGATCATGCAGAAATTGCTTCAATTATTGTTTATCAGCTGCAATAAAACATCACACAATTCAAGTTCAGCCAATGATACAAAACATCAGATAATCCTGTCAGTATTTTAGTACTAAAGCGGGAACTATAGAGAACAATCTCTCAAAATATTAGAGCAATGTTGATTGGTGTTAAAATATCACAGTCAACCAAAGATGGCAAGCAACACATGATTGCTAATCGTGACCTTTTTCTTTACAAGTATGCAAAAAATGATGTCACGGTTTTTCATTGAGATTTTGTTTGAAAAACATTGTTGGATAAGATAAGGGTCCTTTTTGCTAGAAACGGCTCATATAGTATTACTCATTTTTAGGGGTGGATCCCATGAATTTGCATGAATTACATGTTGAAATGTTTCAAAGTTGGACATCGATACCGTGTAAATTAAATCTTATGTCATGTATGTTGTAACAGCTCTGTACCAGGACTTCATTGATGCCAACCGCATAGACGACCTGGAGATGAGGATGTTGAAGTTAAAGCGCCTATTACACACTATGCCCGAGCACCATTTTGAGACCTTTAAACATCTTGCTGAACATCTCAACACTGTAGCCAGCTTTGGACATCTGAACAAGGTATAGATAAATAAATATGATTACAGAATGCATGAGTCTATTTAAAGATCAGAATTTAGATTGAAGTCCAATTAATGTTAAGAACTTCTGGGGTTCTGTTCAGATTTCCAGATTTGATTCAGTTCTGGTGTTCCTTACAATCAATCTAATTAAATTCTGATCCTTTGATCCTCTCACATATAGTGCTACACGAGGATCTAACGAAATGGCATACGGAGGTCAAATCTAGTGACCTTTTAATCATACATATTCATTGATATGTCCATCCAATCAGAGAACTCTTTAATATTTGCATTCAGTAAATGAAAAATTCAGGAAAACAACAAATATGGCGACCGAATATTGGCGCACGTTATAAGTTTTGAAAGCTTGCAAGATTCAATCTTTAAAAGATGAACCGAAAGATGTGTTAATAGCTGTGCTGAATATTGAAAACTGTATGGCAGTTTTTCCTACCCTTCGCATGCTCCGGTAAATTAAATCACCGGTCGAATCACATGAACCTTTTCCTCTGCAAGTTTTAATGTCCGTGGATATAACTTCTTGATTTAGGAGTTCCCTTCACTGTCAGTTTCTCTTACAACAAATGAAAATCCACACAAACAACAAATATTTGTCAAACTCTACTCTCTTTGACGTGCCCTCGGCGTGTGTGGCATGTTGTTATTACTGAAATACTTCGGCAGCTATTAGTAAGATTGCAGTGTTCTGAATGACCCAAGTTTACACCGTCGAATTAATGGCCAATGCGCTGATTGGTTAAACTAAAAGGTCACTAGATTTGACCTCCGTATGCAGTTTCGTTAGATCCTTTTGTAGCGATATATGTGAGCGATTCAAAGGATCTAATTTCAATCAGATTTACTTAAGGGCTGTTCCATTAAAACATATGAGGTACCCAGGGAAGGCACTTTAAAATTTGGGTAACCACCCATAGAAGCATAAAAATGTAATGAGGGACCACTCACAGAAGCAATTTCAGATAGTGCGGCACCACCCATAGAAGTGAAATAAATGTGAAATACACTTTTTCTTTAAATTCAATATGTATGAATGACTATTTATAACCCCTGAATAGAGGTCTATTTTCAGATGTTCCCAAGCATGATAGTAAAGAGAAGAGTATCTTGGGTCTCATCACCATTCAAATAACTGGCCATTAATGAAGCTTGATCATAGAACCATCAATTTATTCTATCAAGACTGTCTTTCTTAAACACGATGAACTAAATCAATTTTATAAGTCTACCTGTTCAGAAAAAGCCTAGTATTGTAAATGTTCTATAACAACTATTAAAAGTTTTAAAATTGACTAGTATTTTGTGTATTAAAAAACAAGAAAATGTGTCTCTGCGACACTGATGTCTTAGATATTTGTTACACTACGGCTCATTGCATTGTTCACAAGGATGTTATGGAATGACAACTGGATCCTGTGATCTTAACCTTTGTAAAAAAAATAATAGGGTTCTATATCATTCTAAAAACTATGTACCAAGTTTGATAAACAGTCATCACTGAATGAAGTTCATTTTAGAGAGTGTCCAATGCTAATAGAATAACAACAACTTCTTTGGGAAAACGATGATAAAAAGCTGAAGGACTTGATCCATTTCTGACAGTTGAAGACTTTTATATCCCTCTCCAAATTTGTGTATTTAAGGTGGTACCCAACACCCAAAGGAAATAACTCTGTAAAAATCAGCTAAACCTTTTAATTCGATTTGATATCAAATTTAGAGCATCTCAGTGATCAAAAGTTTGCTTGATGAAATTTCTATATATCTATTGAAATTATTCAAATGAAAATGTGTGGTTGAAATTTCTTGAAATTAATATAAATTTTCCTTCATTGGTCAAAGTAGATACAGTAAGTATAAAACAAAATTTAAAGAAAATTAAATGAGTGAAATTTATGCTCATAATGGTGTTGGGTAACCCCATTAAAATCTATAATTCTGTAGTCATAGTTCAACATAAGATGACAAATACTAATATGAACAGGTAGAACAAGTTTTAATGATTGGAGAAATATTCTTTAAACTTCAACACAAAATACAGTTCTAATCTTTATACAAAAAACAGTGCACAACCAAAACTATATAGATTCTCCAAACTCTAACTTTGGTACTTTATACTCCAATATTAAGTCAATTATTTGAATTGGCATGCTACACAACAATCACCAACTTTTTTACATACCAAATCACCCAGGGTGGACACAAATTTAAAAATAGTAATGCCAATTCGAATAAGTTGCCAATTTGACAAAGACAAATTCTATAAAAATGGCTATTCAAAAATTGGATAAAGCATTTGTCAAATTTAATTGTAATATGACTGTTCAAGAAAGGCCATTGCATATTGCTTTAAAAAGTCACTGACTTGTGTATACATCGGTAACAAATACCTAGAATTCAAAACCATGTCTATAAAATAATAGGTAAAACTAGTTGCAAATCTCTGAAATTCAATGTCACGATTTTGACTTCCTAAACTTTTGAGGGAAAAGTTTTTCCAGTGTCTCATATAAAGAAGTATCAGATATATTTCTACTTTTGATTTCCTTGTCCACAGCAACTAAAAAGTCTGCCTTAGATTTTCTTCCAGTGTGTGTTGGCTTTTGAAAGTGTGTGTGCAATAATACCTTTAATTCAGCAATTGCTAGTAACAATATTGGACCGTCTTTAAAACTATCCAACAATTTCTTCTGCTCTAGTTTATTTCGTTCCTTTTCTTTGACAGTCACATCTTCAACATACTTCACTATTCTGTCTTCTCTTACTCATATAAGATTACTGATAGGTGCAAGATATGAGCTTGACAATATATCTGGGTCACTCTCATCTTCGCAAGCCAAGTGTGTGGGAAGCGAGGCGGACCGAAAACACTTGGCTTGCGAAGATGGGTCACTCTCCATCAAATACTTTCAACTTCCGATTGTCAAGTTATTTGCATATGCCATATAAAGTAGTATTTACATCAATGGACAAGTATGGAGGCGAAAGCTATTTCGTCGGTATTGAAAAGGTTTGAATTTAATATCAAGTTAAAAACCGAACAGCAGACTGCAACAATATGATTTTCCTTTCTTTG
Source organism: Ostrea edulis (assembly GCF_947568905.1). Taxonomy (NCBI): domain Eukaryota; kingdom Metazoa; phylum Mollusca; class Bivalvia; order Ostreida; family Ostreidae; genus Ostrea; species Ostrea edulis. The sequence continues at coordinate 40,126,486 of NC_079173.1, forward strand.
TCGAAGTGGCTCAAGTAACTACATTTTCGCGCCGATTGTCAATGTTTAGCTTTTTTCATTAGATCCACCTACAAGATTTCGCGATAACAAGCATGGCGGAGCAGACGAAGAATTTTGCATGCTGTGCATTATAATTAATGAAAAACACCTTTATTAGACATGCCCAAGCACAAAGTTGGTACTCCTTTTGGTGTAAACAACATTTGGGACTAATACACAGAGTTTATTATCGGTTATTCATAAAATTATTTTGCACCATTATGGAGATCCTATGGAATTGTAGCCTCATCCCGAAAACGTCAGAATAAAAAAAATTGGATAGGGCTACATTATTGCAGCTAGAAAAAATCAAAAACCGTTTCAATGGACCACGAGCATGTTTCGTTTTCCATTTTGGACAAGGGAGATAATCCTAATTTCCGGTCGCTATAATTTTAGAGTCAAACCGGAAATGATAACCGGATCGCGGAACCTCATCGACCGAGATAAAATGAAGACAGAAAACGGCGTTTGTTTCACATTCTACTTTCAACCCTTCTCTTCTCTTGTTGCATTCCTCTCAGTTTCGGTAAAAAAAGATTTTATCAAAACAACCACCCACAGATGCAGTTTTCTGGCAGTAGGTACCCACTATAGATGCAATTTTCTACCAATGACAAGCACCCATAGATTTTTTTTTAATTGCCGTCCCCGGGTACCTCATATGTTTTAATGGAACAGCCCTAATACAATACCTTGATGATATCTGTGAATTGTTTTGGGTCATTTTTTGATGTGAGAAATCAGTTGATTGATATTTTTCCTGTGTGTTTTTATTTTTTATGGAAGACGGAATTTTAAGTTCTCATGTAATTGAAAACGTTGAACAATTTTACTTTGTGAACAAGCTTAATTCCTTTACTGATAGTGACATCATGACAGGCTACTTTAATGTTTAGTGGCAAGACCAATTTTGTTCACATAATCAATTATTTGTTTTTTATTGGAAGAAGGTAATAAATAATCTTCTTTTGCATCAGAATTTCAAAAATATGGAAAAAATTGTATATTTATGACATCATATCTGAGGATCTCCATGTTATTTCTACCATGAATTAAAAAGCTGTATGTGCAGTTGTCATTAAAAATGAACCTTGGACGTTCAAGCTGTACCATCAAAGGGAGGTAACTGATATATCTGCTTACTACTGTCATTTGCATTCCAGATGGATGCCCGAAATTTGGCCATTGTGTTTGGTCCGACCTTGATCAAGAAGAAGGACGACGATATGACCTCTATTGTCAGGGATATGTCAGACCAATGTCGGATCATCGAAAGCATCATCCTTCACGTAAGTCATTCACAGAGATTCAGAAAAGGACTTTGAGTGGCAGATTAGCGTTTTTATCATGCCTTTTCCTGCCTGTTGATCATTAGATTGGTGTGATGGTATGATAATGTTTAAGGTGGCACTCCTAGAGTTACAATACATATCTCAGCAGAAGTCTGATCTGTGTAAGCACTGTCTAATCAATTTATCAATAACTTTTAGAAATAGAAATCAATCAACAAATTTTCACTATTACGGTAGCATAGTGTAAAATTAAGAGCATGAAATACAGTGCTCCCTCGATGTGTTGCCAACTTTTGTTCAAGACCAATTTCGGCAATAAAGCAGGGATGGCAATATAACGAATTCACCGTTACAGACATTTCACTGAGCAGTAAAAAGAAATTCAATTCTGTAAATTTATTAAATGTATAAACATTTAGATAATCTTGAGTTTAATTCAGCAATTATTTATAATTAACCTGACCACCTGAATACGTAAGCCCAATAAAATTTGATCATCTGTTTGTGGAAATAAGTGGCATGAGGCATTATGCGGGTTAACATTATAACAGGGGTGTGAATATGAGAAGAAACATGTTCTTTAGGATTTTCAAGCATTAAGCGGCTGGTATTATAAAAGGGGGTAATATATCGGGGAGCACTGTATATGAGAAAATTAGCCAATCTGCAGATGGTGAATTTACATCTTGTATATATCTCATTACACGTGGGGGTGATCATACATCTCGTATATATCTCATCACGCGTGGGGTAATCATACATCTCGTATATATCTCATTACGCGTGGGGGTGATCATACATCTCGTATATATCTCATTACGCATGGGGGTGATCATACATCTCGTATATATCTCATTACGCGTGGGGGTGATGATACATCTCGTATATATCTCATTACGCATGGGGGTGATCATACATCTCGTATATATCTCATTACGCATGGGGGTGATCATACATCTCGTATATATCTCATTACACGTGGGGGTGATCATACATCTCGTATATATCTCATTATGCGTGGGGGTGATCACATCTCGTATATATCTCATTACGCGTGGGGGTGATCATACATCTCGTATATATCTCTACGCGTGGGGGTGATCATTCCTGTGAATACCTTACCTACAGATAGAATAAAAACTACTGTAATGAAATCTTTAATCCACCTGTTTTCAACTCATTCTGAAATTAGATGGAGTACATTTGCAAAACATACCAGAATCACTCAATAGTATCTGTGTGTGGTAAAACTGTATATAAAACATTCAAATAACGCACCAACACTCATTATCGATACATGTAGGTATTGAAAAATTATGAACATTTAGGAAGTGAAAATGGCCAATCTTCTTCTGTGATGTCACACAGTAAGGTCACATGTCACACAGTAAGGTCACATGATCATTAGAAATATACGGGTATTGTGGAAGCACAAAAATTCTTACAAATCGATGTTACAACTTCATTTTTAAACTAGATATTGTATATATCAATATCAAAGAACTTTTTTAAATGAAAAAATAGATGTTTTGATAGAAACTTTTTAAGTACAACAAATTAAAAAGTCTTGGGCATTTCAGTTACCTACCTGGCATTTCAGTTACCTACCTGGCATTTCATCATGCATTTCTAGAAACTTTCGAAAGCATTACTGGGGGAAAATTTGTTTTGAAATCCAATTAAATCATGAGAAAATATACCAAGTCACCTTAGGTCAGTTGATTGTAATGAAAGCTGACTGACCAGACATTCAAATTAAATGATGTTGTATTTTGTAACTCATTACCCTACACCCCCCCCCCCCCCAACAAAACAAACCACCCTCATCATTCTGTCAGTGTGTTGTTTGTCCAGCAAACAGTCTGTCACATGAATTTGAACTGTAGATGAATCGTCTATTTTTATGAGGATTAATTTCCATGGGTTTTGAAAAATGAGCATTGTTTTGAGGGAATTAGATTCCTAGGTTCGAAGACATTTTATTTAAGGAATTAAAAACATTGTTATTCGATGTAATACAATCTAAGTAAGTTGCTACAGTCTACACATTATATAGTGGCTTATCATAAAGCATAAACTGTCCTAACTTCCATATTTACTTTATATCTTTTAAATTGAGTAGATATTAATTCATAATTCCTTATAATATAATTTAGTACAATTCAGTAATTTGACGAACAATTCTAAAGAAAATACAAGTTTTATATAATGCAGAGCAAATTGCTATATAGCAACAGAATGGAAACGAGATATCACCAAAGGTATTGTGACATCATTGCTAGGATGTCAATTTCATGGCAACTTACTTGATACGATATAAAAGAATATTGATTTATATAATAAGTCAAACGTACTAATCAAGTGGAGTTTTGAAAAATAATGAAATGAAATAATTTCCTGTTGAAGTCCAGTTACATTTCCTTGTGAAGAATTTGAATTCATGTGTATGTGCGTACCACAGAAAGAGAAAAAATCAAACCATCACGAAAATGAATCCTTTAAATTCAAGGTTTATATTTGGCATGGCAATTCTTTTTCATTGATACCAAAGGGAGAAAATAGAATGAAAACAGAGTAGGACATTTCTTTTGAATTTGTAAATGCTGTGTACTATTTCCAGAATGACTGGTTCTTCAGCTCCTGGGATCAGGACAGTTACGTCCCCTTGGAGGAGGGCCGTGAAGACGACGAGGTTCCTTTGAACCCGTCGGTGTCTAAAATGAGCTGCGATGAAGACGGTGAGTACTGGAGGCTGATACAGTAGAGGACAGCGGCCCTGTTCACAAAAAATCTTACCATTAAGATGAAAATTTTAAAACACTGTAATTCTTTTACATTTCTTCACTTGTATATTTCTAAATGAGCGAAACTTCTTTATATACACAGGAGAAAAACTGTCATTCTTCCTTGGGGCATAGTTGCACTCAATTGAGTATAAGACAGAGACAAAATTTCTATCTTAGTCGTGAGATTGTTTGTGAAAATGGCCGCTGGTTACAGGGATCTTCATTATTCTGGTCACACAGTGGCTTTGTTCTGCAGTTCACCATGTAAAACACCGGACATGGAACATTCAAGCAAGAAAAGGAGATAGATTTCATAAGTGATATGTAATGAATTAATGGTGATTCCATTGTTATTGTAAAAAAAAAATTTTAATTCTAAAAGAAAGGAATCTGTCCACTTTTTAATGATTTTTTATTTTTTTTTTTGAATTATGATATTTGGGATAGTTCTGTTATTCTAGGATGAGGGGTTGAAGGTCTCGCTGAAAACATGATGGATATTAATGGACAATTTTTTTTCAGGCGTATTATACCGTATTCCCATATATTTGTGAGTGAAACGCCATATTTCAAAAGAAACTATTAAAATCTGAAATTTACACAGAGGAAATGTACATGATGAGTGTACATATGTAATCAAAGATTCATACACCTAATTATTTCTCTAAAAATTATATCATTAACCAGAAAAAGTTTTTATAATGTCATGTTGATTCTCAGATATCAGGAATATAGGCCTGAAAATGTCACAATCAATATCACAGGGCCTGAAAATGTCACAATCAATATCACAGGGCCTGAAAATGTCACGATCAATATCAATATCACAGGGCCTGAAAATGCCACAATCAATATCAATATCACAGGCCTGAAAATGTCACGATCAATGTCAATATCACAGTGCCTGAAAATGTCACGATCAATATCAATATCACAGGGCCTGAAAATGTCACGATCAATATCACAGGGCCTGAAAATGTCACGATCAATATCACAGGGCCTGAAAATGTCACAATCAATATCACAGGGCCTGAAAATGTGACGATCAATATCAATATCACAGGGCCTGAAAATGTCACGATCAATATCAATATCACAGGGCCTGAAAATGTCACAATCAATATCAATATCACAGGCCTGAAAATGTCACGATCAATGTCAATATCACAGTGCCTGAAAATGTCACAATCAATATCACAGGGCCTGAAAATGTCACAATCAATATCACAGGGCCTGAAAATGTCACGATCAATATCAATATCACAGGGCCTGAAAATGTCACGATCAATATCACAGGCCTGAAAATGTCACGATCAATGTCAATATCACAGAGCCTGAAAATGTCACAATCAATATCACAGGGCCTGAAAATGTCACGATCAATATCAATATCACAGGGCCTGAAAATGTCACAATCAATATCAATATCACAGGCCTGAAAATGTCACGATCAATGTCAATATCACAGAGCCTGAAAATGTCACAATCAATATCACAGGGCCTGAAAATGTCACGATCAATATCAATATCACAGGGCCTGAAAATGTCACGATCAATATCAATATCACAGGCCTGAAAATGTCACGATCAATGTCAATATCACAGAGCCTGAAAATGTCATGATCAATGTCAATATCACAGGCCTGAAAATGTCACAATCAATATCAATATCACAGTGCCTGAAAATGTCACAATATCAATATCACAGAGCCTGAAAATGACACGATCAATATCACAGGCCTGAAAATGTCACAATCAATATCAATATCACAGGGCGTGATCACAGGGCCTGAAAATGTCACGATCAATGTCAATATCACAGGGCCTGAAAATGTCACAATCAATATCAATATCACAGAGCCTGAAAATGTCACGATCAATATCACAGGCCTGAAAATGTCACAATCAATGTCAATATCACAGGCCTGAAAATGTCACGATCAATATCAATATCACAGAGCCTGAAAATGACACGATCAATATCACAGGCCTGAAAATGTCACAAACAATATAAATATCACAGGGCCTGAAAATGTCACGATCAATGTCAATATCACAGGGCCTGAAAATGTCACAAACAATATAAATATCACAGGGCCTGAAAATGTCACAATCAATATCAATATCACAGGGCCTGAAAATGTCACGATCAATGTCAATATCACAGGGCGTGAAAATATCACAATCAATATCAATATCACAGTGCCTGAAAATGTCACAATATCAATATCACAGAGCCTGAAAATGACACGATCAATATCACAGTGCCTGAAAATGTCACAATCAATATCAATATCACAGGCCGTGAAAATGTCACGATCAATGTCAATATCACAGGGCCTGAAAATGTCACGATCAATGTCAATATCACAGGCCTGAAAATGTCACAATCAATATCAATATCGAGCCACCACAGAGACTGTACGTGTGTCATTAGATCAGCTGCTGCACACTTATCAGTTTCTGAGCAAGGGAAAGACCCACGGAGACGTTGGGTGTAAATCTACTCATTCTGCAGTGATTGATAAGTTTGTGGTCGAGGATTAAATGATGTATGTCAGGGGCTGTGATGCACATACTGTGATGACAAAATTTGTGAGTAACTGAATAATAGAATTTGCAGTCATGTTTTCACATCTCCAAGAAACAGGTATAATGACAATCAAGCAATGCAATTTTAAGAAACAAAATATAACCCTTATAACCTCATGTAGCTATTCCTATAATTATAAAGGTATCTGTATCGGCAGATTCAAATAGTTTTTGATACTTATTAATGCAATTCTTGTAACAAGGGCTTTCCAAATGTTCCATGATTGTGACCTTGACCTGACATACTTATTAAAGACATTAAACTCTCATTCCTTTGTGACCTTGATATATAAAGCTAACACACTTAATGAAAACGTTAAAATCTTGCTTGTGACCTTAATGTTGAACTTATGCACTTATCAAAAACATTAAAATTGCTTACGACTTGGAAGTTTAGAAATCAATGTAAGATTGCTTTGCTATTGACCTCGGATGCATGACTTTGTATAATGAATTAATTACTGTAACCTTGTAATGATTTACCTCGTGCAATGACATTGACTATTTACTTATCAAACATTTTAGAGTTGCTTATAACTTTTGAACTATAAGTGAAAGGGTTCTAATATTTTGTGGATGTAATCTTAGTGACAGGGCCTTTCTAATAGTGCACATGAGAGGAATTGGATGCAATCGGAGATTCGGGGGAATACTGTTTTTGTCTGTTTATCCACAGGAAGTTTAACTTTGGCCATAACATTTGAATGGAAAGTGATAGTCATATTTCACACATGTATTCTTTGTGACAAAACCTTCTCATTTTAGCCGAGTTGCAACGAAGTTGAACTCGGCTATTGGTTTGGTGATGCGGGCGGGCGGTTGGGCGTCAACAATTGGTTTCCGGATGATAACTCGAAAAGTTTACAATCTAATCAAATGAAACTTTGATATATTGTTGGGTACCAGGTAAGGAAGACCCCTATTGATTTTGGAGAAACATTGTCAAAGGTCAAGGTCACAGTGACTGAAAATAGAATGAAAATTTCAGAAAAATTTGGTTTCCGGATGATAACTCGAAAAGTTTACAATCTAATCAAATGAAACTTTGATATATTGTTGGGTACCAGGTAAGGAAGACCCCTATTGATTTTGGAGAAAAATTGTCAAAGGCCAAGGTCACAGTGACTGAAAATAGAATGAAAATTTCAGAAAAATTTGGTTTCCGGATGATAACTCAGAAAGTTTAAATCCGAATCAAATGAAACTTTGATATATTGTTGGGTACCAGGTAAGGAAGACCCCTATTGAATTTAGAGAAAAAAGGTCAAGGTCACAGTGACCGAATATAGAATGAAAATTTCAGAAATATTTGGTTTCCGGATGATAACTCAGAAAGTTTAAATCCGAATCAAATGATACTTAAAGATATTGTTATGTACCAGGTAAGGAAGACCCCTATTGATTTTGGAGAAAATGGGTCAAAGGTCAAGGTCACAGTGACCGAAAATAGATTTAAAATTCAAAAAAATAAATTAGTTTCCGGAGAATAACTTGAAAATTTTTAATTTGAATCAAATGAAACTTGGTTATATTGTTGGATACCAGCAAAGCAAGGCCCCTATTGATTTTGGAGAAAAAAGGTCAAAGGTCAAGGTCACAGTGACCAAAAATAGATTGCAAACTTCAGACAAATATGGTTTCTGGACAGTAACTTGAAAAGTTTAAAACTGAAATTAGTTCTTCACAATTATAAATATGCCACATCATTCCTGACTTTACAATGTATCCCATGCAACTCGGCTTATGCACCCTTGGGTGCATATATTGATTTTCCTTTTTTACCAAAATTTTTGACCTCATGACCTTGAATTTGGAGTTCGGCCACAGGCAGCATTAATGTTTCACAAAGACATCTTGTTTTTCTATCAAAAACATAGACCGGTTCCTATACATGTATTAGGAGAGGGAGGAATTATAGTTCATGCTTATTTGAAGATTTCCTCTTTTCTGTCACCAAGTGTAGGATTCAAATTATGATACGTTCAGGGTGGACAGTATTCCTATTCCACGAACAAAGAAAAGTAAACAAATTATTCTGCATAATCGAGTGGAAATTAAAGTAAATTGCATGTACATGAAAAATCCCTTACAATAACGTTACCTTTAATTTTTCAGATAACACTGTCAATCCCCGGGATATTGTCTCTTCCATAGTACAAGCAGCCAATCAAAAGCGCAAGAAATCGGCACCATCACTCGGGGAAGATCTCAATATCAGCTTAACAGATGGAGGATTCCGGGAGAGAAACATCGATCTGGAAATCCAGCGCACAAAAATGAAATCGCATTCCGAAATGAAAGCCAGAAGCAGCCCCAATCTTCCAGCTATGGCAGAAAGTGCTCAGGATGCAAGGCAACCCTCATCTAAGCGAACACTGGAAAAAGTGCCAGAGCGTCGACTAGCAATGTCTCATGAGGGAATCGATTCCTCGGAGTGGGAAGTCATGGAGAGGGAGAGAACTGGGTCAAATATGACCCCGCAGTCAAGGCATTTTTCCTCCGACTCACTTGATCGACATGAAGATGTGGAAATGTCACAGAGCACAAGTCCATCATTCAGTCACTCGACGATTGAGGCTCTCAGAAAAATTGAGGAGGAGGCTCGGGCACTGAGAGAAAAAGAAGAGAGGAAACAGCAGAGGGATTTCGAACGGTGGAAATATGAACGCCAGAGGCAGGAAAAAACGTGGAGGGAAATGGACAAAGAAAAAAGCCAAAGTAATGAAAATCTGATGGACTTTGGAACCATTTGGCATTCCACTTCTGATATTTTTAACAAGCTTGCGAGGGGTGAATCAAAGGAAGTTCTGGAGAGGAAATCGAGTGGTGATAAATATGATAGAAACTCTATGGCGAGTGTATCTGATAAATCAGAAAGTTCAAGAAAAAACAGTGCGAGTAGTAATTCAGGAGGGAAATATTTCGTGATTCAAAGCTCCAGAAACAACAGCCGAGATAGACTGTCCCAGGGGAGTGGAGAAATTCCTGCGTTTCCTAGTAAACGAGCCAGTTCCATGGAACGGCTTTTGGAATCCCCAAAGAAGGATTACTTAACTCCCCATTCCAGAAATCCACCAGAAATGGGAAGGTCCAGAAGCGGGGGGAGGGAAAACCGTGAGAATCGGCGCTCAAAAAAAAGATTAAGTAGGAGTGATTCAGCACGAAGGGGGTCTCTAGATTCATTGATAAATCTAGGACGACAGTACTCCCACAATTCATCAGATTCTGAAGATGGCTCCGACCTACTTTCTGATCTCACTTCAACTTTTGATCAAAAACTTCAAATTTTAGTGAACCCAAAATATACACTGAATGGAAGTGCTGTGAAAGGCTCTAATGAATTGCTGGACAAAGAAAGTGCTATTTCATGCCTTCCACCCCAGAAGCCTTTAGCCCAGGCTCAGTGCAATAAATTTGGATTGTGCAGTAGCAATGACATGCTCGAAAAACAATACAGGGACCCAAGTCTGCACCGATCACCCAAGGATGCCAAAATAGGAATCGCGTATCGATTTGAAAGAAACCCACTGGGTAATACGGCTACCACTGCTCAACAGGACAGTGTGCAGGATGGGAGCAGTTCTGTGAATAGTGTGATGTACTATCAGGAGGAAACGAGACCGTCGGCTACAACGCTACTTCCTGTGTCGGCTACAACGCTACTTCCTGTGTCGGCTACAACGCTACTTCCTGTGTCGGCTCATGTACAGGAAATCAGGACTCTGAGTAGCAACATGTACGGATCTAAAGAAATACGACCCAGTTCTAAACTGGAAAGGACCGAGATAAGTATTCCAATTCACAGGCAGCAAGAAAAAACGCCTCAGTATCGTGTTCGGTACGAAAGGTCGGCAAGTACACCGAAAGACCTTGAGCTCGATGTGAATGTTGCAAGGACTCCAGATTTCAAGGGAGGTAACTCCCAAAAACATGTGTTCTCCCCTCCCCCCGAGAGACGAAAGGAAAAACGTCCGAAACGCCGTCACACTGTAAGTGGGACGGATGATTTAGAACACTTTAAGGCCCTGATGACGGTGGTGCATCCACGGGGTGATGGATCTCCGAAAAGATCCGCCTGGGATCAACTTCAGCCTGTGGTCAAGGACATGCCACAGGGGTCAAACCGGTCCATGTTGTCATGGTTACAGAACGAGAGACTACGGGGAAGTACACCAGATTTAAGTATCGAGCAAGAACCAAAGCCAAAGTTTTATTGAAGATGTTATATTTTACGTGAACACATAATTTTGCTCTAAGCATTTGATAGGCTGTTCAGTTATTAGACGATTTTCCTCCCATCATTTGTTATGTTCATGCTTAACAATTGTATGTGTATTTTGTTGTTACAGAGTGCAAAACACCTATGTGATGGAAAAAATCAAAAGAAATAGGAATCAAACTATTTTTCATATTACTTTTTAATTCATTTTCTGAGTTTCTCCATCTGTATAGATTTTTTTAATTTGTAGAAAGATTGATAGATGCACTTCAACTGTTAAATGAATTTGCACAACATGTGATGAGTCTAATCAGAATATAAACCAAGATGTGTTATGCCTGTACATAAAGAACAATTTTACAAATTAATATATTATTTTTTTAATATACTACCATTTATCATTATGACTTATAAAGGGGGGGGGGGGGGGGGGGGGTGGTGAGGTCAAAATATCTATCAGAAATAATTTTCTCTACATCGAGAGTCCAAGCAATTTAAAAATATAAATATATTACATTTTGTTCAGCAGCTAGGCTGAAAATGACACATCCCATTTTATTTGTAAAGATAAAATATGAATATATACAATATATGTGCAGGTCACATATATTTGCGTAAATAATAATTGATGTTAAAGCCCAGATTAAGAGTTTGGGTTGTTTTTTCTCTATGTGACCGAGATGTTTCTCTAGAAAATGTAAGTTAAGGGGTAATAGTTGGTTTTGTATGTGGTTGTTTTTCTATTCGACTCCTCCAGAAAATGGTGTCCATCCGATTGAAACCCTATTCACATTTTGTTATGACATTTTCTAAATTTTACATTGTACATTTTTAGACATAAGATTATATAAACAGAGCTTCGAAGTAACAAGAAGTTGTATGATGAAAGCAGAATGATAATCAATGATAGGTATTTTAACTGGGAAGTATATTGTGATTTAAAGTCTTTATCCTTGTGAGTATTTTTTGTTGAAGAATTTTACACATTTAGTGCTTAGACTGTCATACCTGAACAAATTTAATGGGTTTTTTTTAAATCAGTGGGAAACCTCACAAAACTGATGTTAAAGTAATTCTAAATTATCATTTCTACATTGTTGGTCAGCTTTCGTCTTCCATGACATGATTGATATCTATTTTTGTACATTTTATCATGTGATTAACAAGTTTTGTTGATTACACTGCAGTGGTTGCCATGGTTCTCTGTTGTTACAAGCTGTTCGGTAGTGCACACACATAACAAAAGGATAGTTCCGATATTAAATATACAATTTTAATGAATGATTTTGTCTTTTATTTTGTGAATGCTGATGATGGATTGGAAATATTGACTGTAATTATTTCAGTTGTGTTGTTTATAATCTGTGTTACTAGTAAATTCCAGAGGGGCTATACGTGGGGCATATCGAGTCCAGTGGAACAGGAAATCAACAGTCAGTGCCACTATCTCTGTGTGAGCCACCATTGAAATAAATGCTCTGTTCACATTTAACCTTGTCCATTAAACTAACACTAATCTATAAATAGTAACTAACACTAATCTATAAATAGTAACTGACCCTAATCTATAAATAGTAACTGACACTAATCTTTACATTTGACTTTGTTCATGTACCATGACACACCGTTAGCAATGACACTCAGCCTTGCATGTCAATTGCTTCCATTATTATGATGGAGAGTGGGCATACTGAAGGGGGGAGACAATAAGGCTCTCTTATGTTTCTCGCATGGAGAGTTAAGTTGGTTTGATGAAGGATACCTGAGTCGATGACTTTGGATCATGGAAGATCTATCCAGATTTTGATGCAGACTAAACGTGGTTCAAAATTGAAAAGGGTTACACACACGCATCATTTCATTGATAGTAGCAGACAATACCTTCCTATGTCCAGAGTGGATTGACCATGTGGCCTAAAAATAAATAGGGGTCATTTACTCATTATGAACTACCAATGTACCAAGTTTGGTGTCAAGCAATTGATTCTTAAAATATTAGGAGACAATATATTACTGTGCCCTGTTTTGACCTTGAACCCAAATCTTGTAGGGGTCATCTACTTCTTATGATGTATCAGTGTAGTGAGTTTGATGTCTGTCAAACAAAGAGTTCTAAAAATATTGAATGGACAAAATCTATGTCCATTCTGATTTCAAAATCAATAGGGGCCATCTTACTCCTTAGTATATACCAGTGTACCAAGCTTGATGTCTGTTAAGCAAAGGGTTCTCAAGATATTTTCCCATGTTGAGTATGACCATTGACCATAAAGTCAGTTTGGGTCATCTACTCATCAAGATGTAAAAGTGAACCAAGTTTAATGTCCTTCAAGCAATTTTAAGGGTTATCAAGATATGTAGTGGACAGTATCTTGAACTATCTTTTTATGTACAGTATGACCCTTGACCTCAAAATCAATAAGAGTCTTCTACTTCTAACATGTACCAAGTTTGACATCTTGTCAATCAAAGGGTTCTTAAGATATTGAGTGGTCAGTATATTTCCCATGTCCAGTGTCACTGGTATTAAACTGATGATAGTAACAATCGTTACTATCATCCCAAGATGGCGGAAGGAAATTCCCGAAAGACCACATTTACTTATTATATCTATTTGTATTGTTTATTTGCGAATGATATGTAGGTAAGAAATATCATACACTAGCAACAATCACGATCAGGGGTTATTTTTTCTTTTATACGGCTCATATGAACAGAAAATTCGTTGTTGAAAAAAACAGCGAGGATGATAGTAATGAAAGTTCTTTCGTTACTATCATCATTCATTCCTAAAAATTGACAATGTGACCTCATAATCAATAAGGTCATCTACTCACAATCTACCAGTGTGCCAAGTTTGATGTCTGTCAAGGAAAGGATTCTCAATATATTGAGCAGACAATACCTTCCTATGTCCAGAGTTTTGACCTGAAAATCAATAACGGTTCTCTTCTACTCATAACCAACCCACATGTGAAATATTGTAATGATCAAATGAATGGTTCTCAGGATACTGAGGGAACAACGTGGTCTACAGACAGACCAACAGGTACGAAGCAATATGCCTTTCTTTTTTGAAGGACAGACATAAAAATCCTGTGTAACAGAGAAAATGTGATGGACCAGACTAGGATTCAAAATCCAGGCCTGAATCTCTAATCAGGTGCTCTACCGAGCTATCATCCCTACTAATGCCACAGACACTTGTTTCATACATGGTCATGGGTCACCCCCTTCTATTAGTAAGGAGGAGGTGACCATGTATGAAACAAGTGCCTGTGTGTCTTCACACTTAAAGACATTAAACCGAAGACCTTTATCCAATGACAGACATTTTCACCTGTAAATTCCTGGGGCTGGTTTACAGCACCAAATGTAACAGGAACGAAGAAAATGCAATGGACCAGACGGAGATTCAAACCGGGCCCAGATAGTCTACTGAGCTATCTGGCCACTGGTGATAAAATTCAACTGACCACAACATCTGCATTATTATAACCCATGCAATATGTTGTGGAGGGTAGGTTTTTGAATCATCAGTCCATCCTTTTCTCGTCAACACAACTCCTCTATGTCCCATTTGTACATACAAGTTTAGCCAAAATCTACTATATGGTACATGTACTCAACTAAAACCACTCGGAATAGAATTCCATGTCACTTGTATTTAAAATAGACAAGCTATGTAAATTCCGATTTGATTTGATTTTTTTCTGGAAGTTATGCCCCTTTTGAACCCAGAAATAGATAATCAGTGCAACACTGAAACCGCCAAGCAGAATGCCATGTAACTTTGTATTCAATATGAACATACTATAACTGTATAGATACATGTATGCATATTTACAGGAAATTCTAATTTAATTTGTGGGGAGGGGGAGGGGGGTATGCTCCTTTTGATTCTAGAAGTTTGGCCAAAATATACTATTTGGTGCAACTTACATGAAACCGGCTTTTAAACCATATATAATTAAAATATTTCTGTTTTAATATTTCACTGTAACACAATTGACATTTCTAAACAATAATACATGTATACAGTGTATTTTGACTTAAGTAGTGCCTTCTACGTACATGGGTGAAAATAGCACAGAGGAATACGAAATTGTTGTATTTTAAGCATAACATTTCAGCCATTCATTATGTGTAGCATTGTCACTCATTGTGTGTGTGTGTGTGGGGTGTGTGTGTGTGTGTGTGTGTGTGTGTGTGTGTGTGTGTGTAGCATTGTCACTTGTGTGTGTGTGTGGGGGGGGGGGGGGGGGGGATGTGAGCTTGCTCAATTATTCTTTCATTCACAGCAATACAGATCTACTTCTAAGTTCTCCACATCAAAATCTGGTTTCAGTGCAAAATGATATCCCCCTCAACAAATAATATTTATTCTCAATTCTCATGGAAGTAAAAATGGCACAACCTGAGCCAACACGATAAAAGCTGTTAATTGAATCAAGATTTCAGATGAGTATGTACAATGTGATCTTTTGATGCATTAACAAGCAGCTTTATTTCCATCCACTCTTCCTTTGCCATCATTAGCTGTCAAAACAATCCTTGTATAATTGCACATTTGATCTGGAGTGCTTCTCTCTACATCAACTGGATCCAGCTCTGTGGGAATAAGTTTGGCACATACTTATTTCTTAAAGTGCATCACGTGCCTGGGTCCGCTAAATCTGATTGGTCAAAATACAGAGCTACGAGACAGATAAATAGGTTTAAAGGAACCAAGCGTGGATCCTCGGGACTCTCCTAAAAAAAAAAATAAAAAAAAATTGATCAGCTGGAAAAATATCATCTTACATCTAGAAAATCTACATTGAAATCACTCATTTACAGAGGCACAACTGAACTCTCATGAGGCCCCACTGCAACCCTATATGGCATCTCATACATGTCCCCACCATGAGGCCCCATCGGTAAATGTATCTCCTTAAGCATATCATTATCCCTTAAGATACCACATCCCAATCAATGCATATCATTATCCCTTAAAATACCACATCCCAATCAATGCATATCATTATCCCTTAAGATACCACATCCCAATCAATGCACCATAGTGTTCTCATGAGCTTTCACAACTTTTCCTAGGAAACACTGCTTTTCCAATAAAACCCATCAGGTACCATGTTTCATCATATACATAATCCTACAAACATCAGGCACCACTATCTCACAAGACATCACTGTATCACCACAAACATCAGACACCACTATCTCACTAGACATCACTGTATCACCACAAACATCAGACACCACTATCTCACTAGACATCACTGTACCACCACAAACATCAGACACCACTATCTCACTAGACATCACTGTATCACCACAAACATCAGACACCACTATCTCACTAGATTTCACTGTATCCTCACAAACATCAGACACCACTATCTCACTAGACATCACTATATCACCACAAACATCAGACACCACTATCTCACTAAACGTCACTGTATCACCACAAACATCAGACACCACTATCTCACTAGACATCCCTGTATCACCACAAACATCAGACACCACTATCTCACTAAACGTCACTGTATCACCACAAACATCAGACACCACTATCTCACTAGATATCACTGTATCACCACAAACATCAGACACGACTATCTCACTAGACTTCACTGTATCACCACAAACATCAGACACCACTATCTCACTAGACTTCACTGTATTCTCATAAACATCAGACACCACTATCTCACTAGACATCACTGTACCACCACAAACATCAGACACCACTATCTCACTAGACATCACTGTATCACCACAAACATCAGACACCACTATCTCACTAGATTTCACTGTATCCTCACAAACATCAGACACCACTATCTCACTAGACATCACTATATCACCACAAACATCAGACACCACTATCTCACTAAACGTCACTGTATCACCACAAACATCAGACACCACTATCTCACTAGACATCCCTGTATCACCACAAACATCAGACACCACTATCTCACTAAACGTCACTGTATCACCACAAACATCAGACACCACTATCTCACTAGATATCACTGTATCACCACAAACATCAGACACCACTATCTCACTAGACTTCACTGTATCACCACAAACATCAGACACCACTATCTCACTAGACTTCACTGTATTCTCATAAACATCAGACACCACTATCTCACTAGATATCACTGTATCACCACAAACATCAAACACCACTATCTCACTAGACATCACTATATCACCACAAACATCAAACACCACTATCTCACTACACTTCACTGTATCACTACAAACATCAGACACCAATACCTCACTAGACATCACTGTACCACCACAAACATCAGACACCACTATCTCACTAGATATCACTGTACCACCACAAACATCAGACACCACTATCTCACTAGACATCACTGTACCACCACAAACATCAAACACCACTATCTCACTAGATATCACTGTATCACCACAAACATCAGACACCACTATCTCACTAGATTTCACTGTATCCTCACAAACATCAGACACCACTATCTCACTAGACATCACTATATCACCACAAACATCAGACACCACTATCTCACTAAACGTCACTGTATCACCACAAACATCAGACACCACTATCTCACTAGACATCCCTGTATCACCACAAACATCAGACACCACTATCTCACTAAACGTCACTGTATCACCACAAACATCAGACACCACTATCTCACTAGATATCACTGTATCACCACAAACATCAGACACCACTATCTCACTAGATATCACTGTATCACCACAAACATCAGACACCACTATCTCACTAGACATCACTGTATCACCACAAACATCAGACACCACTATCTCACTAGATATCACTGTATCACCACAAACATCAGACACCACTATCTCACTAGACATCACTGTACCACCACAAACATCAGACACCACTATCTCACTAGACATCACTGTACCACCACAAACATCAGACACCACTATCTCACTAGACATCACTGTATCACCACAAACATCAGACACCACTATCTCACTAGACTTCACTGTATCACCACAAACACCAGACACCACTATCTCACTAGACTTCACTGTACCACCACAAACATCAGACACCACTATCTCACTAGACATCACTGTATCACCACAAACATCAGACACCACTATCTCACTAGATTTCACTGTATCCTCACAAACATCAGACACCACTATCACACTAGACATCACTATATCACCACAAACATCAGACACCACTATCTCACTAAACGTCACTGTATCACCACAAACATCAGACACCACTATCTCACTAGACGTCACTGTATCACCACAAACATCAGACACCACTATCTCACTAAACGTCACTGTATCACCACAAACATCAGACACCACTATCTCACTAGATATCACTGTATCACCACAAACATCAGACACCACTATCTCACTAGACTTCACTGTATCACCACAAACATCAGACACCACTATCTCACTAGACTTCACTGTATTCTCATAAACATCAGACACCACTATCTCACTAGATATCACTGTATCACCACAAACATCAAACACCACTATCTCACTAGACATCACTGTATCACTACAAACATCAGACACCAATATCTCACTAGACATCACTGTACCACCACAAACATCAGACACCACTCTCTCACTAGACTTCACTGTATCACCACAAACATCAGACACCACTATCTCACTAGACACCACTGTACCACCACAAACATCAGACACCACTATCTCACTAGACTTCACAGTATCCTCACAAACATCAGACACCACTATCTCACTACACTTCACTGTACCACCACAAACATCAAACACCACTCTCTCACTATACATCACTGTACCACCACAAACATCAGACACCACTATCTCACTAGATATCACTGTATCCTCACAAACATCAGGCACCACTATCTCACTAGACTTCACTATATCACCACAAACATCACACACTACTATCTCACTAGATATCACTGTACCACCACAATCATCAGACACCACTATCTCACTAGACTTCACTGTACCACCACAAACATCAGACACCACTATCTCACTAGATATCACTGTATCACCACAAACATCAGACACCACTATCTCACTAGACTTCACTGTATCCTCACAAACATCAGACACCACTATCTCACTACACTTCACTGTACCACCACAAACATCAGACACCACTCTCTCACTATACATCACTGTACCACCACAAACATCAGACACCACTATCTCACTAGATATCACTGTATCCTCACAAACATCAGGCACCACTATCTCACTAGACTTCACTATATCACCACAAACATCAGACACTACTATCTCACTAGATATCACTGTACCACCACAAACATCAGACACCACTATCTCACTAGACTTCACTGTACCACCACAAACATCAGACACCACTATCTCACTAGATATCACTGTATCACCACAAACATCAGACACCACTATCTCACTAGACTTCACTGTATCCTCACAAACATCAGACACCACTATCTCACTACACTTCACTGTACCACCACAAACATCAGACACCACTCTCTCACTATACATCACTGTACCACCACAAACATCAGACACCACTATCTCACTAGATATCACTGTATCCTCACAAACATCAGGCACCACTATCTCACTAGACTTCACTATATCACCACAAACATCAGACACTACTATCTCACTAGATATCACTGTACCACCACAAACATCAGACACCACTATCTCACTAGACTTCACTGTACCACCACAAACATCAGACACCACTATCTCACTAGATATCACTGTATCACCACAAACATCAGGCACCACTATCTCACTAGACATACCGTATATACTCGCCTATAAGTCGGATTTTTGGGAGTCAATTTTTTGTCCAAAACTCTATGTCCGACTTATAGGCGCGTCCTAAGAAGATTAGTATTTTTCTGGGCGGCGTAATGTAGTGTTTTTTAAACAAGTCCGACGATTATCATGGACTACCACACAAATGATTATTGTTCACAAATATCTAGACATATTGTATTGTTTATGTATTTTAAAATTATGTATAAAGTACACGTATTTACATATTTATATCTTGTTAAAAATTATTTACATACCGGTAACTAATACTTTTAAGTCAACTAATCTATCGTTTATCGGTAAAATTGAATTACGAACCCGATTTAATATTGAAATATTCATATGTATACCGGCTGAAATATATTTTCATAAAAGATTGAATATTGTTAACAGATAATTTAGATCATCATTCTTGACTCTTAAAAACTCTATTGTTGATACATTGAATTATACCGGAACCCCACCATAACCGCGAGGCGCGTGTCACTAAGAAAACACGCTGTCAGGTACTGGTAATTAGGAAATCATAATTGGGTAGGTAAACAAGGGATCATTGTCCATAATAGATCAAGGCGTGCGTTTAAACCCCAAACAGATATGGCTTGGATATTGAGCACCTCATAATTATTAATTTCTCAAAATATTTTTTGAAACATAGGTAAAAACACTAGAGCATTGACTTGAAATTGTCAACCGATTCTGACAAAAATTTGTACCGACTTACAAGCAGGTCAATGGCAAATTCCTACAAAATAACCTTAAAAAATACAACCGACTTATAGGCGGACCGACTTATAGGCGAGTATATACGGTAACTGTACCACCATCAGTTGCCAGCTTAACTTCTTTCATATACATGAAAAGTGAAGATAATGAACTGTGATAAAACTCATAAATAATACAAAATGAGTAAGGCAATCATGTACCCCTGGACACACCAGAGGTGGGACCACTTACTAGTGTGGCTCTGAGGTTCCCACAGCTACGGGCCAGAGATCTGATGAGTGCGCAGGCCTCGGGAGAGAGGGGCTTCTGCAAGCTGAGAAGCAGGGCGTAGAACCACATACCCTGAGAGACACAAACTTGATGATCAGTACATTGACATTAATGTTGAGTCGGAATCTTTAATCTTAAAGTTTGTTGTACTTGATATTACTGGCGATTTACCTGCTTGTCTGAAAATCCCGTCGCTTCAAACCAGTTGATGTGATATTCTAAAACCTTAATGACTGATGGCTGAAATAAGAAAAGCATGTAAATGTACTTTGCGACACTATGAGAAAAAATTCCGTAAGTCCTTATTAGTCTAATTATCAAATCAAACTAACATTTGAAATGATTTTCATAAAGAAACAAGATTTTCAAAATATGTTTGCATTTGATTTTTTTAGAAAAAAATAAACCTGCAGTTATTTAAACATCTGTGCTACATAAATCTTAAGATATAAGTAATCAAAATTTTGACTTAAGTCTATTCTCAGTTTATAGTCTTGGAGCTAAGATTATTTTTTTCTTCTGTATTTTTATCAAAAATGGAATGGTCCTATATTTTGGGGAATCTGACTTGCTCTAACCAGATGAATTATTATAAAAGTTGGTGTCTTTTTTTAAATATACTTTATTTTATTTACATTTACTTACACAGGTATATTTTCTTAAAGTACATGTAGGTTACACTAATGAGCTTATAAGGCAACTGCTTTGGGAAAATGAACCATGCATAGAGTGATATGACATCAAGCTTTGTCCTTCAATTACTCCCAAGGGTTTTTAAGATGACCAAAGTTGATGTTGTTAATTATGAAAAGAAACCAGAAATATTTGTTTCGATTGTTTGTTTACCCCAACAACTAAAATCATATTCATATCCTTCACCACGCCATTGATTTGTAAGATAAAGAGTTCTAAAATGATTCCTTTAACAGTATGCAAAATTGATTGAAAATCGCAAGTTGGGTGGTTGGGGGTTCTAGCCAAGGGTGATTTTTCCACCATAGGGAAAAATGATACAGATTTTGTGCAATGGGGAAATTCTATACTAGGACATGCTCTCCCCCATGACAGAAAATTTGAACTGGGTATATGCATGCTAAAATTCTCTACATTCAGGAATATTTGATTACTTTCAAATGCTTAGATATAAATGTATAATAAATTCTCTAATTTTTGGTATTATTTCTTAAACTGGGTACGGTTTTATACCTGGTCTAAAGCTGCCACAATGCTCATCAGGGGTAAGACTCCCTCATGCTTTGGTTTTGCCTCTTCCTCCATGATGACCTCTGCTTTGACCTCTTTCTGAGAGACCCCTGGTGGCTGAAGTCTGCCAAAACAGAGTCGACACCAACCCTCCACATCGTTACACTGAGGCTGTTCAATATAGAAACTGCTTTTTAAAAATGTTTTTATCATATTTCGTTTTGTCTCTGGAAGTGTGGTTACCTACAATGCACTTTTTATTTGACAGCTCATACCATCACTGCTTTGGTAAGTTTAATGACAGTATTAGTCTGCACCACACAATTCAATCTACTCTAGACTGGCACGACAATACCCCAATGTGTGAATTGTGATTTCTTTAAAATATCATTCACTTTCGAACTAAAACAAAATGCATCAGAACTAAACAACAGGCCCACACATCTTATTGGTCACCAGAATAATAGTTAAAAGTATCACTAGTTCCAAGGGCCTAATCTGTCACCTGAATAATAGTTAGAAGCATCACTAGTCCCAAGGGCCTAATCGGTCACCTGAATAATAGTTAAAAGTATTACTAGTTCCAAGGGCCTAATCGGTCACCTGAATAATAGTTAAAAGTATCACTATAGTCCCAAGGGTAATGCAATCTAGAACAAGATGTGTTTGTGAAACACAAATGCCCCCAATAATGGCCAATTCTGAAGATGGCCAAGGTCACAAGGGCAAATATCTTGGTACCAGTAGAAAGATCTTGTCAAAAGTGCTCATGTACAATATGAAAGCTCTAATATTTACCATTTAGAAGTTATGACCAATGTAAAAAAAAAAATCAAAAGTAGGTCAAATGTCAATGTCAAAAGGTTCAATACCAACGGAAAGGTCTTGTAACAAGGAATACTCATGTTAAATATCAAAGCTCTATCACTTACTGTTCAAAAGTTATTAGTAAGGTTAAAGTTTTCAAAAAATAGGTCAAACTCCAAGGTCAACGTCACGGGATCAAAAATGTTGGTACCCACGGAAAGGTCTGGTCACAAGGAATACTCATGTGAAATATCTAAGCTCTATCACTTATTGTTCAAAAGTTATTAGCAAGGTTAAAGTTTTCAAAAAGTAGGTCAAACTCCAAGGTCAAGGTCACAGGATAAAAATGTTGGTACCCAGGGAAAGGTCTGGTCACAAGGAATACTCATGTCAAATATCAAAGCTCTATCACTTATTGTTCAAAAGTTATCAGCAAGGTTAAAGTTTTCAAAACACGGGGTCAAAAATGTTGGTACCCACGGAAAGGTCTTGTCACAAGGAATACTCATGTGAAATATCAAAGCTCTATCACTTACTGTTCAAAAGTTATTAGCAAGGTTAAAGTTTCAGACAGAATTACAGACAGGACAAAAACAATATGCCTGCCCCCCCCCCCCCCCCCCCCCGATCTTTGATCTCGGGGGCATAAAAAATTTCCTACCTAAATTCTAATATTCAGCAACAGTATTAAAAACAGATGTGTTCTTAAAATTTCAATCCCCTCAAAAGTGCATACACTGATGAAAGGCTTTACATAGTACATGTATAATATATGTACTAACATATTACGATATGACTAATTTGGACCCATCCTAGAGTTAAAACCCTGAGGTTGCAAAATTCTCCATTTTTTTTTTTTTTACATCCTTTTCTGCTTTTCCTAATTATGCATTTAGGTTCTATACGGTATCAGCAAACTTATAGATGTCCTTCAAATCATAAAATAATTTTGGCACCACCCTGAAACCAAGCCCCTACCCCTGGGATCATCAAATTTACAATTGTGGTAAGGACTACCTGCTCTTTATAAACATCCATTTAGTTTAAATTTAGTATCAATAGTACTAAAGAGGATGTAATTTAATTAAGTATTTTACACATAAACACTACATATGTATATACTAAGTTTGGCCCTGCCATGGGGTCAGAACCCCTACCCCGGGATCATGACATTTACAACTTTGGTTGAGGTCTTCCTGCTCTATATCACTAGTATGCATTTAGTTTTTCCTACACATGTGCGGTTATAGAGAAGATTTTTGAAAATTGGACAATTTTTGGCAGTTTTGTTCCATCCCCCAGGCCTCTGGGGTGCAGGAGACCTAAATTCACCCAGTGAAACAGCACAGAAATGACTGATTTTACACTACATATTTCTGTACATGAAATATTGCGAAATTAAAACTGTATCAGTTGTGAACAAGCTATTGTGGCTAAACGTATATCAAAAATTTACTGAATGCTGCAACACTATGTAAATAAATCTGATTGCTTTTACCAATTGTGACTGAGAAATCCTCTATCCACTCTGTGACAGTCACTTTCAGTAATGCTAGACTTTATATGTGAGGTTAACAAACCACAGAGATAAAACAAAGAAGAATGAGATGGCTTGGTCACGTAATGAGAATGCCCCAGAACAGGATTCCCAAAGTAGCTCTACACTGGACACCACCTGGAAAGAGGAAAAGAGGCAGACCACGTACCACCTGGAGGAGAACCGTGACATCAGAACTAGAGGAAATGGGCTACTCATGGGGACAGGCACAGTATATTGCCAAGGACAGAGCTAGATGGAGACAACTTGTTGAAGCCTTATGTCCCACCGGGGACGAAGAGGATAAGTAAGTAAGTAACAATTAAACCACAGGAAAGATATGTACTTATTCTTACCAATTCATCTCTCTTACTTATTCTTACCAATTCATCTCTCTTACTTATTCTTACCAATTTATCTCCCTTACTTACATGTATTCTTACCAATTTATCTCCCTTACTTACATGTATTCTTACCAATTTATCTCCCTTACTTACATGTATTCTTACCAATTCATCTCTCTTACTTATTCTTACCAATTTATCTCCCTTACTTACATGTATTCTTACCAATTTATCTCCCTTACTTATTCTTACCAATTTATCTCTCTTCAGTAAACCTTTCTTGGCCATCAGTACTTTTTGTCTCTGAAGTTTCTACAATGTAAAACATGTCACAGATCGAGATCACACACTGCAGGACCACCCACCATCTCTTCAAGACACCTGCTACAAACTAATTTTTCTACCTTCTTTTGAAGAGTTCCAATTTTTACAAGTTATGACAAAATTGGGGTGTGTTTGAAAGTTTCCTTTATATTGTAGAGTATTTATTGATACTTATTTACCAATATGATGCAGCTAGAGCAATTTTTAATCAAAATGTGAAAAGAGGTCAGGCGATTACAGTGTCTATATACTGTGAGTGGTTTTAATTTCGCGGTGCTAAACGTTCGCGGTTTTTCACATTGGTCTAATTGCAGTGGTTTTATTTTCGCGGAATTCAAATTTTATGACATGTTAAAACCGTATTGTCTCACACTTGCAAAATGATTGTGGTTGTTTTAATTTAGCGAAAAAAATTCCGACCGCGAACATAGCGAAATTAAAACCACCGTAATCATTTCCCCATTTACAATATATGGGAAAGCTCTGAAAACAAATACCCAGTAAACATTAATAATTTGATCAACTTGACTTGATACAGTTTGTGGTGAATACTAATTTGACATGTTTTGCATATCTATTCATACATGTATTCTGTGCTGAAATATTTGAAAACAGAAACTTAATCTGTATTTCTTTATAGCAAATATCTTTATAACACTGAAAAGAACAAGAGGTACTGTGAGCAATGCTCACTAAGAATACCCCCCCCCCCCCCAATCTCCCAAAGGGTGTTGGTAATAGGTATAAACTACCTCTTTTCTGAGTGTAAAAAACAAATGGCATGACAAACCTTAGGTATTCTCGTTTGTAGGGAGAAATGGATAGGAGATGAAATTAAATGTGCATTTTATTATGATCTTTGCTTTGAAAGGGGACCTTTTTTGAAGGATATGTAACACACCCCACTGGATGGCAAGTGAACAGGTTAATAAAATATACGAGACTCAATGTATGCAACTGACAAATACAAAGTTGTTGAAGTTAATTCTAGTGAAGGATTACATACCAAGGTAAGTATAATTTACATCAACTGCTTCCATGGGATGGTTGTATCTAGGTACACAGCATCTCCATGCGATGAAAAAAGCCGTTAAAGAATTTAAATGGAAATCATATTGCTACTTCGATGTCCAGTGCATTTGACCTTTGACCTTTTGACCCCAAAATCGATAGGGAACATCTTCATCCCATGGGTAGTCCATATGTATGATATGGTGACTGTAGGTGGAAAGGATAACGCTTTAGAGCCCGGAAACCATGTTGCTACTTCGATGTCCAGTGCGTTTGACCTTTGACCTTTTGACCCCAAAATCGATAGGGAACACCTTCATCCCATGGGTAGTCCATATATATGATATGGTGACAGTAGGTGGAAAGGATAATGCTTTAGAGCCTGGAAACCATTGCGTCTACAGACGGACGGACAGAGAGATGGACAATCCGATTCCAGTATACCCCCCCCCCCCCACCCCCACACGCAACTTGTTGCAGGGGGTATAATAATGTATTTTCAAATGATTAACAGAACTCATAAATCTATTGTTAGTACTTTATAATGATTAACACAACTTATGTAAATCTATTGTACTTTGTAATGATTAACAGAACTTATATAAATCTATTGTACTTTATAATGATTAACACAACTTAAATCTATAATGCTTTGATTACCTGACGAAGCTCAGCAAAGTGGGCCGTTTGTAACTTCTGCCATTGTAAGTCAGGGGTGTATCCCTTTGGTGCAGGAAATCGTCCACCATACTAAAATATAAATATACCCCATGGTAAATGTTACGAACTGACAATCATAATGTAATATAACATTGCACAACTAACTCTGATAAATGTTAGAAACTTACTACCATAACCATTAAAATTAACTCCAGTAAATAAAAGACACAGAGCGCTGTAATATAATTCATCAAGCCTGGTACTAATGTTGGCAACCAACCAACACATTGAAATATAATTCATCAAGCCTGGTACTAATGTGGGCAACCAACCTACTCACTGAAATATAATTCATCAAGTCTGGTACTAATGTGGGCAACCAACCAACACACTGAATTATAATTCATCAAGTCTGGTACTATTAAATGTGGTCAACCAACCAACTCACTGAAATATAACTCATCAAGCTTGGTACTAATGTGGGCAACCAACCAACACACTGAAATACAATTCATCAAGTCTGGTACTAATGTGGGCAACCAACCAACTCACTGAAATATAATTCATCAAGCCTGGTACTAATGTGGGCAACCAACCAACACACTGAAATATAATTCATCAAGCCTGGTACTAATGTGGTCAACCAACCAACTCACTGAAATATAATTCATCAAGCCTGGTACTAATGTGGGCAACCAACCAACAC
This sequence comes from Ostrea edulis, assembly GCF_947568905.1. Classification (NCBI taxonomy): domain Eukaryota; kingdom Metazoa; phylum Mollusca; class Bivalvia; order Ostreida; family Ostreidae; genus Ostrea; species Ostrea edulis. The sequence goes on from NC_079173.1 coordinate 40,153,855, forward strand.
ACTGAAATATAATTCATCAAGCCTGGTACTAATGTGGGCAACCAAACAACTCACTGAAATATAATTCATCAAGCCTGGTACTAATGTAGGCAACCAACCAACACACTGAAATATAATTCATCAAGTCTGATACTAATGTTGGCAACCAACCAACACATTGAAATATAATTCATCAAGTCTGCTACTAATGTTGGCAACCAACCAACACATTGAAATATAATTCATCAAGTCTGCTACTAATGTTGGCAACCAACCAACACATTGAAATATAATTCATCAAGTCTGCTACTAATGTGGGCAACCAACCAACACACTGTAATATAATTCATCAAGTCTGCTACTAATGTTGGCAACCAACCAACACATTGAAATATAATTCATCAAGTCTGGTACTAATGTTGGCAACCAACCAACACATTGAAATATAATTCATCAAATCTGGTACTAATGTTGGCAACCAACCAACACATTGAAATATAATTCATCAAGTCTGGTACTAATGTTGGCAACCAACCAACACATTGAAATATAATTCATCAAGTCTGGTACTAATGTTGGCAACGAACCAACACATTAAAATATAATTCATCAAGCCTGGTACTAATGTGGGCAACCAACCAACACACTGAAATATAATTCATCAAGTCTGGTACTAATGTTGGCAACCAACCAACACACTGAATTATAATTCATCAAGTCTGGTACTATTAAATGTGGTCAACCAACCAACTCACTGAAATATAACTCATCAAGCTTGGTACTAATGTTGGCAACCAACCAACACACTGAATTATAATTCATCAAGTCTGGTACTATTAAATGTGGTCAACCAACCAACTCACTGAAATATAACTCATCAAGTCTGCTACTAATGTGGGCAACCAACCAACACACTGAAATATAATTCATCAAGCCTGGTACTAATGTGGGCAACCAACCAACACACTGAAATATAATTCCACTAGATGACAGTGTTGTGAATATCTAGTTCTTGAAATATTTCCTGTAACTTAACATGTTTATCAATATAGGTATGGGACAATCTATTGCTGCACCAATGCATCATTATATTCATTTTTGCAATCTGCAGATCTACTCTTCTTCATTACAATGATACCCAACTGTCCATATTTATTCAATCTTCTGAAATTGTAGAAATGTCAGTATCCAGCTATTTTCAGTCTGCATGTAGTGCTCAATGCAAAAGTTTCAAAATTGTGAAAAATCATGAAGGAAGCTCTAAAGTTTTCTAAATCGATCAGTTCCAAATCTGGGGCATGAGACACCATTGCATTACTCATCTATACACAGAAAATGATGTCAAACAAGAGTACTGCAAGTGCATGTACAACATACACCCATAGGACAGTGGAATTCAACCTGGAAGTATATTGTGCACTCTGAATTGATGCCACACACATTCTGATTAGAAAAGCCTTAAAGTAGGACACGGTGTGCCAATCCATCTGACATGTGAACTGATTATGTATTTCTCTAAGAGGGAGGTTGAGACAAAATTTCAGGACAATACCTGTATCCATAACAAAAACAAATCTGGAAAACTGTTTGACCTCTTTTTACTTTTAAAGTATGTCATAGTGTTCCAATCCAGCTGAAATGCTAACTAAACTTGTATTCCTCTGAGAGGAAGCTTGTGACTAAATTTCAGTGCAATATCTGTATCCATAATGAAAATAAGTACAGAAAACTGTTTGATCTATTTTTAGCTCAAACGTAGGTCATGGTACATTAATCCAGCTGAAATGCAAACTCACTCTTAGACTTCTTGAAGAAGAAATTGAGACCAAATTTCAACACTGCACATTCATCTGTTATGGGGAAAAGTCTGGAAACATTACTTTGGACTGACACACAGACAGATGGACAGACCAATCCAGCTGAAATTGAAACTGAACTTGTATTCCTCTGAAAGGAAGCTTGTGACTAAATTTCAGAGCAATATCTGTATCCGTAAACCTACTTTTAGCCCAAATGTAGGTCATTAATGGACCAATCCAGCTGAAATGCAAACTCAGCTTGTATTCCTCCAAGAGGAACCCTGTGACTACATTTCAGGGCAATATCTGTATCCATAATGAAAAAAGTCCAGAAAACTGTTTGACCTATTTTTAACTTAAAAGTAGGTCATGGATGGACCAATCCAGCTGAATTGCAAACTGAACTTGTATTCCTCCGAGAGGAAGCTTGTAACTAAATTTCAGGGTAATACTGTATCTGTAATGGAACAAGAGGCCCATGGGCCACATTGCTCACCTGAGTCACCTTGGTCCATATCAGAAGACTTTCCCAGAGATGTCAACCCTGATTGATTAAAAAGAGGAGTAAAAACTAAGGCCGGGGGTTTGGGACCTGCCTAGGGCCCCAATGGGGTCCAGGAGCGAAGCCCCAGACAGGGGTTCAGGAGCCCGCAGGCCCCTGAAAAAATACGGAAAATAGCATTTTTAGAAGGCTTTTTATCATGTGTGAAAATCCCTCTTCAACATGCAAAAATATACATTACAGATATGAAAATGAAAAGACATGGGGTAAGTGTCAAAGAGACTGCACTCCATCCATGAGAAAAAGAGGGAATTTAAAAATCTAGAGGTCTCCACAAGGCTTTCAACAAGGGTGGAATTTCACTCCTTGTGAAAAGCTCTAAATTGTCCCAAATAAATAAAACATGTATATGTAAAATTATACTGCTCTCACCTAAATATTACAAAAATATACATGTAACATAACATTTAACACAAAGACAAACCTATGACCACAATTCCTGACTTTGGACAGACACATGAGACATGTGGTGGGGTTAAACTAGTTTGGTGAGATCTGAACTCTCCCCAACAAGTGGCGTGTCCGCCATTGTTACAATGATTGAAAATGTGCTTTTAATCTGCATCACTTAAACGTTTCTTATTACACTAATCCATACTATGCATTATGCATCTCAACGATACGGATCAAAATTCTAACATTTTAATAAAAACCGGACCGAGAACGAAAAATATCCGGATTTTTTTACAGATCGGAGTTTTAAGGTACTGAAGTCGGAGAGCGGATTTTCGGTTGAAAAATCGGAGAAACTCTGCCCAAATCAGGGTGGTTGGCATCTCTGCTTTCCATATATATTTGCATGTAAAACCGTAGTCCCTATTATGGCCCCAAACCTATCCCTGGAGGCCATGGTTTTTTCAAACTTGAATCTACACTATGTCAGAAAGCTTTCATGTAAATGTGAACTTCTTTGGCCCAATGGTTCTTGAGAAGAAGATTTTTAAAGATTTTCCCTATATATTTGTATGTAAAACTTTGATCCCCTATTGTGGCCCCATCCTACCCCAGGAGGCCATGATTTTAACAAACCTGAATCTGCACTATATCAGAAAGCTTTCATATAAATCTCAGCTTTTCTGGCTCAGTGATTCTTGGGAAGATTTTTAAAGATTTTTCCTATATATTTGTATGTAAAACTTTGAACCCCTATTGTGGCCCCATCTGACCCCCGGGGACCATGATTTTAACAATTTAGAATCTGCACTATATCAGGAAGCTTTCATATAAATCTCAGCTTTTCTGGCTCGGTGGTTCTTAAGAAGAAGAATTTTTAAAGATTTTTCCTATATATTTGTATCCAAAAATTTGATCCCCTATTGTGGCCCCATCCGACCCCCGGGGGCCATGATTTTAACAATTTAGAATCTGCACTATATCAGGAAGCTTTCATATAAATCTCAGCTTTTCTGGCTTTGTGGTTCTTGAGATGATTTTTTAATGACCCTACCCTATTTTTACCTTTTCTTGATTATCTTGGAAGGTGGCCTGGCCCTTTATTTTAACAATTTAGAATTCCCTTTACCTAAGGATGTTATGTGCCAACTTTGGTTGAAATTGGCCCAGTGGTTTTTGAGAAGAAGTCAAAAATGTTAAAAGTTTACAGATGGATGGAGAAACGGACAGACGGACGGACGCCGAAATACGGGTGATCAGAATAGCTCACTTGAGCTTTTAGCTCAGGTGAGCTAAAAAAAGTCCAGAAAACTATTTGATCTATTTTTAGCCCCAAAGTAGGTCAAGGACAGACCAATCCAACTGAAATTCAAACTGAACTTGTATTCCTCAAAAAGGAAATCTTTGCCTAAATTTCAGGACAATATCTGTATCCATAATGAAAAAATGTGCAGAAATCTGTTTGACCTACTTTTAGCCCTAAAGTACTACATGTACAATTGTACATTGTAGGTCACGGACGGTGACAATCGTTTCATCACAGTAATTTTCTCAGTCGTATGATTGATCAGTACTTTAACAACACTAATCTAATGAACCCACAGCATTCAAAGCAAAAAGTAGAAAAAATACCTGCTTTTTAGCATTGGAAAAGGGGCCTTGTTTCAGCGCCCTAGAGACCCTAAAAAAATCCCTGAATCATTATGTTTGGATAAATATTTTCTTACTTCTCTTATCTTGACTGTCTGCCTCTGTAGAAACGGGGAGGTGTCAATATCTGCTACAACGATCTGGGGGCAGTCCTTAGCTTCCTCCCTACAAAAACATCAAATCACATGACTCATTCCAAATGTAAAATAAAGCATTGTATTGGCCTCAGAAATGTTAATGATTGTATAATAAAGCATTATATTGACCTCAGAATGTTAATAATTGTATAATGTTAATAATTGTAAATTGTATAAAAAAGCATTGTATTGACCTCAGAAATGTTGATAATTGTATAATGTTAATAATTGTATGATAAATATATATTATTACTACAGTAACTTGATCCGAAGAGTCGGATCATGTCGAGTTGACAGGCGCGGATCATCAGATCACACGAGACGCGAAGCGTCGAGTTTGATCTGATGATCCGCGCCTGTCAACGAGACGTGATCCAACTCTTCGGATCAAGTTACTGTAGTAATGATAAATTTATTATATACCCCCTTGTGCATTTTAAATCCACATTTATAAGATAATAAATGTTATCCAAATAATCAAAAACACAGACATACCATGAAATTATGTTTTGTATACGCAGGTTCGTTTGTGACGCGGTCAACATTTTCCACAAATAACGTTGCGTTGTTGCATTGTGACGTCATCGTGACAGCATCAGTTTCAGAGGATACTGATACGGAATCAGAAAACCACAGTGTGGTGATCCGGAAAACCGGATCACACGCTGTGAAATCCACAGTATCAACGAACGATACATTGATGGGTATATAATAAAGCTATGTATTGACCTCAGAAATGAGTATAATACTAACACATTATTTGAAAAATAACACTCACAAGTTATTTCAAACACAATTGTAAACATGTTAAATAACACTCACAAGTTATTTCAAACACAATTGTAAACATGTTAAATAACACTCACAAGTTATTTCAAACACAATTGTAAACATGTTAAATAACACTCACAATTTATTTCAAACACAATTGTAAATATGTTTTTTTCAATAACACACTATGTTTATATTTCATTCTTATGGGGGGGGGGGGGGGGGGGGGGGGTCATTGATTTTGTCTGAAATCTTTGGTCTTTTGTATTTCCCATTGATGCATATTGCAATCTGGGATTCCATGATGTAAGAGAAAATGCAGTGTGCAATACACAGGTGTGTAGCAGGTGTTGACTAGTAGTATTTTACTCATTACCCTGAAATGTTACTTGTTATTTTTGGTTGAAATTTTTATCAACAAAAGAGCAATTTTCCTCACTTTTCCGAAGACTTTGAATACTTTTCCTGGATTAAGCAAGGTTTGAAGTAAAACAGACATTTGTTATTGCCTTGATGCACCTGTGGAAGTCTACAATGCCCATGGTGTGAAGTAAGGCAGGTTGACACAAAATAACACAAACAAGTTAAATGAAAATAACCTGTTTGAGTTTTTAATTAAAGCTGTATGACCCGATGTTCATGTATTATTTTTTAACATAATTACTTTAAAGCAGATTAATTACTTTATAAAGTCATTAACTTTCCCTTAATTACATGTTTGAAAACATCTGCATGTAAAAGAAAACAGTGCGAATCTTATTTAGAAAGTAAATATAGTGGGTACATATATAAATCATCCCATAATAGACGTCTATGAATAGACCCACACGCGTCAGGGGAATCCCAACATGATGTATTAACTCATACGCAACTGTCTAGTTTTAAGGCTGAAAGAGCGTAAAACAATGAATTGCGAAGAGGTATTTGATATTTTTATTTCTATTAAACTTATGGTACGGTACTGTTATAACAAAATACACAGCTTTACACAGATAAGACCACCGATGATCTGAAAGTTTGAACTGGTCACTTGACTGTCACTTGAAATGGCAGAGTGACACGTTTATTTGTAAACATCGATTTAAAATCAAATAATTTGGAAATAATTAATGATATGTCGTACATATGGCATGCTAAATTCACAAAAATGAGCTAAACATAGTTTCACAGTTGATAAACTAAGTTTATCGACTGTAAAATATAATTTACGGACCGTAAACTATAGTTAACGACTCGTTTACAATAGTTTTCATCCGTAAAACTATATTTAACAGTTGTAAACTATAGTTTACAAATGCTTATCCAAGTTTATCTGTCTTTAAATAAACGTTAACAATAGATTTTGCTGATAAATCCAGATTCACATTTGTAAACTATAATTTACATTCGTTAACTATAGTTCACAATTGTTAATCCTAGTTTCACAAATTGTGATACTATATTTATCAGATAAACTATGTTTAACATTCATTATTATAGTTTTGATTGTAAACTATAGCTAACTGCCATTTTTACTCATAAACTATATTAAACAAAACTGTGTTTATCACATTTTTGTGAATTCGGCGCATTAAATGACTATAAACTATATCTTACAAACCGTAAACTATCATTGATTTACATTCGTTAATAATAGTTTAGACTTGTAAACCATAGTTTACAATCATGAAACCATATTTATCAGACAAACTATGTTTTGCAATCGCTAATGATTGTTTTCATTGTTAATTATAGTTTACGCTTGTGAAACATAGATTATCTGTTAACTATGGTTTACAGATGTGAAATATAGATTAACGTCGTTAACTATATTTTATGGTCCGTAAACTATAATTTACAGTCGATAAACCTAGTTTATCAACTGTGAAACTTTGTTTAGCTCATTTTTGTGAATTTGGCATGCCATATGTACAGCCTGATAACTACATACATGCGATGATTTAAAAGCGCTTTTACGAGATGAAAAAAAAATATTGTAATTCGTACCATACAGCTTTAAGAAAAGAATAATATTGATGAAGGACAGAGTCATTGAGAGCAAAGAGAGGCAACTCATTGTGACCAAAAAATATATAATACAGTATAGTGGGGGTTTTCTGCGGGTCTAGATTTGCTGGCTCAAAGGTAATAAGCTGATAATTTTAGCAGATAATTTTCAAATAAGAACATTTACACATGCTGTCCAGTGGGCCCAAAATTCCTAATTTGTTTTAGTTTTGCTAAAATTTCTTAGAAAATGTTAAATTCAATGGGAAATCCTTTCACCTGCAAATCCTTAAAAAAAAAAATTTCCCTGTCAATTCCTATTTCTTAAAAATATATTTCTATTCTATCAATTTTGACAATGCATTCATACTAAATTTGATCAGTGAACCCATGTTTATTGCTTGTGACTTTGTGACAAAGATTTGACTATTAAAGTTATACCAGGGAGTTATACCCAATAATACACGTATCAACACTTCGCCACGAGTTACGTCCCTTTGCGGGGTCAGCCAAAGGTCAATCGGTGAAAAACCAAGTTTTCCTTCTTTACCTTACCAAATGTAAGATGTTATTACTTTGAATTTTAGCCAATTACCAAGTTTTCATACAAGTTAATGGGTTGCCCCAATCTGGGGCATATTGTAGTTAACTGCAATTGATGGAAAAATAACAGATGTCAAAGCTACAGATTGGAAAATTACAAAGCCCAACGTAGGGAAATACGATTTTTATCCGGAAGATGGCGGACAAGGGACGTAACTTTCGTAAAGTGTTGATACGTGTATAGCTGGAAGCTAGACGCCCTTCCTACACGAAGAGTATTTTTTGCACTAGTTTCTTCACTGTCAAAATTGTGAAAGTAAGACCATTAATAAATGTCTAAAACTGCCCTAATTTAGTAATAAAATTCCTAATTTGAGCCCTAAATTTTCGTAATTCCAGCCCTAAAATTAGCCCTTATTTTTTTGTCAGCCTGTGTAAATGTACCTAAATTTGAAAATTTTCATTCATGCAGACATGTTTTATATGTAAAAAGAATATATTCAGGACGGGGAAATGTCGTCCAAAATAAAATAGACCAAAGGTCAAAGGTTTGACTGTCAAAAGATACACAATAACATCGCTAATTACTCCCACTGATTAAGAATTTGATTAAGGGACCGAGGAAGTTGGGGAATGCAGGAAAACGTCACCGTGTCAACAGATAGCACAATACCTTACTCTACGTAGGTATTCGTTCCCAGAGGTGGGAGGAATGTTTAGATCAAAATCATCATTGTCTTCATTGTTGATAGCAAACGCCTGAGGTTGTAAATCGTCCTCTACAAGACTGTCTTCGCTTTCCATCTTTTAGTGATTTGTATCGTATGTGATATGTTTTAATTCCGTTTAAATTGAATCCTGAACCCGATCGAATTTTCCTCACTCTTTGCCGATTACATAATCGGCCGAGGGTTCCTCTACAAATCCCAATGATAGTCACTTCCTCATGAATGTGTTGCAGTTGTAAACGATGCGCAGCTAAATATTCTGAATATTCACTTACAAGAAGATAATTCACTTTAAAGGGACATGGACACGATTTGAGCCTAAAATGTTTAGAATGCTTAACTAAGATATTTCTAATAGTTAGCAAAAATTTCAATAACAGTTGTCAAGATACATGAGAGATACAGAGCTCACAATGTCATGTTATATAAACAAGGCTCGTGACGTGTTTTGTTTGTAAACATAGGTTAAATATACAAGTAAAAGTTTGTTTAAAGCAGATTTTTTTTTCAATTCACAAGTTAATTCTGAATACTATCAAATACTTTCTAGTGTTTGGCACATCTCATTTTCTTTTAAACACATATAATTTAAACGAAAATTAGTAATACACTGCATTTGTGAATAGTCTTTTCAATTTCTTGGACCGTTGTACATAATTAACCTCAATCTTTTTAACCTTTTGATTAAATCTTTTATTTATCTGCTTTTTTTTTTTACCCAGTTACAGTGAATTAATTCTATGATTATAAGGTCTAAAAAAAAAAAAAAACATGCATGGTGCTCCAGGCTCTTTTTACTTTCCATGGACCATTTTACAGTACACGCAGATCTACGTTTTTAACAAAACGATAGTCCAAGAAATGGAGGAAAATATTTTAAACCAACCAACAAACCTTATAGATAATGTAAGAACTTCTAAATGAATTGAATAATAGAATCTGGAGCGCCCTAGACTCCTGAATCCACCCCTGGTATTTCGTATAGGTTAATGTCCGAGTACCTCTCCATTCCGTAAAAGTAATGGAGCCGAGACCTCGAAGGGGGGGGGGGGGGGGGGGGGGGGGGTCAAGGTCCATTGTTTTAAGGAATGGAGAGGAACGAGGACATTGACCGACTTAAAATCCATCCCCAGTTTAAATCTAACTATAATTGTAACTCATTGGAGATTTTTTCTCCATTAACTAAAGAAATACTATTAAATATATTAGAATTGTATATGATACTAGTAAAGAGTTTTGTCATATGAAACATCTATTGCTTGATTTTATACGTCTTTATTATGGTACATTGATGTCTCTGTGCGTCCGTCCGTCCGTCAATTCGGGGTTTTCTGTTTCTAATTTCATTTCTCTGTCACATATCAAGCTGAAGCTTGCTATGTTGCATCTTTGTGGATCATTCTAGATCATAATTGCAAGTTCGGTCCATTTTGACCTCTTTTGCAGGAGTTTTGCCCCTTTATTTGAAAATAATTGTTATATGGAAGGTACATAATTTGTCCGGTAAACTCCTCCCACAATTTTCAAGTGAGAACCATCTTGTTTACAGAATGTTTGTATGGATATTGAAGATGTGCACGTGGCAAGAAATTATAATTTTCTTAAATTTTTGAGAAAAATACAGGTTATTGAACTTAGTCAGTTTTGAGAAAATATTACAAGGAGATTACATGGTTTGCTCGAGGAACTTCTCCCACAGTTTTTAAATGAGAACCTTATTTTACAAAGTGTTTCTATGGGTGTTGAAGGTGTGCATAAGGTAAGAATTGTGCTTTTCTTCGATTTTTATTTTAAAGAAAATTACAAGTTATTGAACCTAATCAGTTTTGAGTAATTATTGAATAATTTGTCTTTAAATTTTTCCTTCCACAGTTTCAAGTGGGGACCTTCTTATTTTACGGAGTATTTGAACGGGTATGGAAGATGTACATGTGGCAAGGATTTTGATTTTCCTCAATACTTAAGAAAATTACAGGTTGTTGAACTTACTCTATTTTGAGGAAATACATGTATTACATAAAATAAAGGACATTGTTTGTCCTTATAATTTCTCTCACAGTTTAGAAGCTATGGTAGTTGTAAATAACTTGAAGATGTGCATAGTGGAAGAATATTAATTCTCAGCATTTATTTTTTATTTTCTTTGACGTTTTAGATATTGAGAAGCTGTTGAACTTGGTCAAATTTGGGGGAATATTTTACACAGAGAACCCTTGGTTGGTCTATCTGCCCTCTGTCACAGTTTTAAACTAAGACCCTTTATTCATATTATGCAAAAAAGTATGTCACAACCTGATACTACCTGAAGCAAATTTCTACAAATTATGGCTGAAGAAAATTAAACATCCTATGTAAGCACTTTCACGGGCGTATTATGTACCGTGTACGGTGCTAAGGTTGTTAATGTCCTCAGCGGCTCAGCTGATAGAGCTTCGGACATTCATTAGGTTCAATTCCCAGCTTTGCTATGTACATTCTCTTAAAACTTATTTTTTAAGCTCGATAGTGACAGAGGGGGGTAGGGGAAACTTGTTTATAAATAATCAAATTTAACTCGACAGAACATTACTACATATACTAAGTAGTTATCTGAAACTCTCTCATGAATAATGGAGAGCTTAAACAATAGAATGGCATCGCAGGTGGAGTTTAACAGGGGTTCGTGTTTGCCCTATACTCTTAATTTTGTATTCTTTATAGGAGTTAAAAGATTTATCTGCGACACTGTTCGTTATATTTACGTTTCCATATTAGAATGGGCATTGTTTAGATTTATGTTACAGTACACGACACGAGTTTTCTACACCCCACCGTGGAAAGACCACGGTGGAAAATCCTCAGAGATACACCGTGTCCTCCGTGTTCCACGTGTCCTGTGCTGTAGGTTATGCCTGGACAGTTGCCAAATGATGGAGTGAAGGTGGGCATCTGTAGAGCAATATCACTGTTTGGATCCAGTGTATACATAGTTATTACATGTACCTTGGTGCTAATGGGGGACTGCTTATAACAATCAAAGTACTGAGAATACTGATGGGAGTTCATTTATGTAGATTTACACCAGAAGCTTTTAGGATTGAAGATTATTTTTAAAAATAATAGATTTTAGACTGTATCTTGTTTAACGTCTCTCTCGAGAATTTCTACTCATATGGAGACCGGCGTCACCAAAACCGATAAAGAGCTTCAAATTTAGGCCTTTCCTCGGCGCTTACGGCCATTGAGCAGTGAGGGTTCTTTAGCGTGCCACACCTACTGTGACACGAGACATTCGTTTTTAAGGTCATCTTCGAGGACCCGTGACATTCACACCTGATGCCGAGCGTTTGGCGATGGAAATGTCACTACCTGTTTTAACGACTTAGGTTTGTCGCGGTTGGGATTCGAACCCCGGCCTTCCGCATGCGGGGCGAACGCTCTAACCTCTATACCTCCGCGGCGGTAAAACAAAATAATAAAAAAAAAGTCCCCTCAAAAGTCATAAACGTATGCATGAGCGTATGTCGTGACGATAGCGTACAAAGTGCAATTAATTATGACTACATACCTATACAAAAACTGGTAAATTAACACTTTATCTGGATTGTATTTTACATTCCAGCATATTAAATACTCATAAAATTGTTCATTTTTTGTCAAAATATGTCACTGCAATGATATTCTAGCACAAGAATGTTTTTGAAAAATTTCACGCATAACTTTAAAATTCTTGGGTTTATGCTAATTTTAAAAAAAAATTCTACAACTCCTCTTTAGATAAAATGGGGGAGGGATTGACATGACTTACAAAACTAACTTATACTTAAACATAAGACATATACATCTACTTATCCTTTATCTTTAGAATCTTACTTAAATTTAGAAATCCATTTCCTAGAGCTCAATGCAAATCATTTAGAAAAATCACCACCTACGTAACTTCGTAACCATTAACATTTGACAGTGTATGTTTTTACTGTTTTCCGCCACACTAAACAATTTTTCAGTCATCTGATGGCGCCCAATTTTTATTGGTGGAAGAGAGAATTCAGATACAATGTATCTGAGAAGAGACCATCGACCTTCCGAAAATAAACTGGGAACCTTTCTAACTTACCAACGTGAGCGGGATTCGAACCCGCGCCGACCAGAGGTGAGAGGCCGTGGGATTTTTGAGCGCGATGCTCTAACCACTCGGCCACGGATGCCCTTTCAATTGACAGTGGAATATCTACAGTTTACTCAATCTACAAAAATAGTAATATGGTCTTTATTAATTTTGCAGAGGTAAAAAGTCGAAGATCACGAACAACAACCAATCTCCTATAAAGGATACAAAATTAATAAAGAGTTGTCAATGGGCAAACACGGAGCCATGTACATATCAGATCAGGCGCCTAGGAGGAGTAAACATCCCCTTTCGACCGGTCACATCCGCCATGAGCCCTATATCTTGATCAAGTAAACGCACAGGTGCTTGTATACATGACTTCCACCCCTCCCCTCTCCTTGTGTCTTTGAATGGTATTTTGTTTTTATGAGGATTAGGGTTACAGTAAGGGTTAGGCTTTCTGGTGAGGGTTGCTGGTGAGGGTTGCTGATGTAGATTGCAGTTATGGTTACAGCTAGGGTTGCTGGTGTAGGTTGCAGTTATGGTTACATCTAGGGTTGCTGGTGTAAGTTGCAGTTATGGTTACAGCTAGGGTTGCTGGTGTAGGTTGCAATTGCAGTTATGGTTACAGCTAGGGTTGCTGGTGTAGATTGCAGTTATGGTTACAGCTAGGGTTGCTGGTTAGGGTTGCAGTTATGGTTACGTCTAGGGTTGCTGGTTAGGGTTGCAGTTATGGTTACAGCTAGGGTTGCTGGTGTAGGTTGCAGTTATGGTTACAGTTAGGGCTGCTGATGTAGGTTGAAGTTATGGTTACATCTAGGGTTGCTGGTTAGGGTTGCAGTTAGGGTTAGGTTTACACCATGGGTTAGCGTTACTGGCGAGTTTTAGAAATTTAAAGTGTATACGTTCAATGATTTCAACATTTTCAAATTCAGAAATTTCACAGCCATTCGTCAAAATTAGTACAACTTTATCACAAAGATCCAGCTGAGGCTCTATCAGGGGCGGGTCCAGGAATTGTGGTTACGGGGGCGCCACTTTATGAGGCAGGGGGTATAGGGGCCGCTCCCGGAAGCTCCTGGATTTTATAGATTTTATAGGGCTTGAAATATTTCTTATTTAGTCATTTGTATTATTTTATATCATTTTTAATCAGGTGAAATTAATTAAATGACGCAAATTTTACGGGTTTTTGAAAGAAAAAAAAAAGGTTCTCACAATAAAGTAATTAAAGAAATCAAAAGATTTGTTATTTATTTCTCCGGGAGTGGAAGAAATTGTTGCTTCTTTTATCGTATTGTACATTTTTCTATACAAGATACCACGATTTACATTAAAAAACAAAAATAGGGGGAGGGGCGCGCGGCGGCTGCGCCCCCTTAAATCCGCCACTGGAGAGAAATGCGTTAATCATATATGTTATTGCAGAAAGGGATGTGTTAATTATAGATGTTGTTGCAGGAAGAAGAGAGTCTAAGCGTCGTTTTATCAGATAGGTGGGGAGTGGATCCAGCTCACACAACTTGTCTATTGATGGGCTTGACTTTGTTGAAGAACAACTCGGATCTTAGCCATCTTGTTTATGAAGAAATCTGAAAACCCCTCTACAAGATCAACACCAGCTGGAGTACTCGATAACACAAAAAGCTATGTATGGTGTGATACGAAAAATTAGACAATTTAATTTATCTGTAGAATGTCAATTTGATCTATTTGATAAAGTGGTTGTACCTGTTTTACTTTATGGATGTGGAATTTGGGGTTATGAAAATCTTGATATAATTGAACGTGTACATTTAAAATTTTTGAAAACTATTTTTAATTTGAAAAGCTCAACTCCTAGTTATATGATATATGGGGAATCTGGGCGTTTTCCGATGTATATCAAGGTTTATTCAATTAAGAATGATTACATACTGGGCAAAATTGTTATACTCAGAAAATAAAATTGTTAATATTGTTTATAGATATTTTTGTACCCAATATGAAAAAGTTGGATATAAAAACCTTTGGATTGACTGTGTTCAAAAATTTTTAAACATGTGTGGACTTTCAAATATTTGGAATGAGCAAGGTTATTGCGTAAATGTTAAATGGTTATCTACAACAGTTAACCTGATTTTGAAAGATCAATTTATTCAGAAGTGGTCTTCTGATATTAACGACTCTTCTAAAGGCCAGGTTTATAAACTTTTCAAATATTGTTTTGGTTTAGAGAAATATGTACTTACTCTGCCTGTAAAATTAAGAAAACTATTTATGAAATTTCGCACTTCAAATCACCGATTACCCATAGAGACAGGAATATGGCATGGTATTCCCCTGAATGAAAGACTATGTACATTTTGTAATAAAGGAGAAATAGGAGATGAATTCCATTTCATTTTACAGTGTCCAACTTTTTCACAATTAAGGAAAAAATACATAGACAAATTTTTTTTATGAAAGACCAAATGTTCTCAAGTTTTCTAATCTATTGTCAACTCAAGATATGTTAAATATTAAGAAATCTGTGTTTTTATTTCTCATATTTTTGAGATTATCTGTTGTTCTTCTACTCCCTCCTAAACGTATTACTATTATGTTTATTTATACATACATTGTATATTATGTTTATTTATACATACATTGTATATTATGTTTATTTATACATACAGTGTATATTATGTTTATTTATACATACATTGTATATTATGTTTATTTATACATACAGTGTATATTATGTTTATTTATACATACATTGTATATTATGTTTATTTATACATACATTGTATATTATGTTCCCCTCCGGTATCTAAGAAAGCTGTATTATTCCATATATGAACCTCTGACGATTTTTCTTGCATGTACATTGCATTATATTTATTGTACCTCATGTACCGTTTAACATGGTTTGAGTGAAATAAATTGAATTGGGTGCTGTTTCCCCATAAGATCCTTGGTGATCTTGAAAAGCTGCATAAAATTTATGCCTCAATTTTGCATGAATAGTAGTATTTCGGTGTTTGCTAAAGTTGACACAGTCCCTATGCAACATTAAAATTTGAATAGAAAATGGCTTCTGATTTTTTTTTTTTTTTTTTTACGATAATCAGAATTCTTTCAAATTTGGACATGGGTCCAAATCTAAGGACGATAACACTTTCTTACCATTTCTTTTGTAAGCTTTGATCAATGATGTCGATAGAAAAACAATGCACTGATACGTAGATCTATATAAAGTGAAAATAAATAAAGCATAACATACCATAATTTCTGATATCTGGTAGAAATTTCACCGTGTCTCAAATAGCTCGCGTTAGAGTCTCGGGAGCTGCGAGATAGTCCCTGATTTTATGCTCTACGTAACACTGATAAAGGATAGGCGAGGATAACGAACAGTGATCAATCTCATAACTCCTATAAGCAATACAAAATAGAGAGTTGGGAAAACACGGACCCCTGGACACACCAGAGGCGGGACCAGGTGCCCAGGAGGAGTAAGCATCCCCTGTCGACCAGTCACACCCGTCGTGAGCCCTATATCCTGATCAGGTAAACGGAGTTATCCGTAGTCAAAATCAGTGTGTCAAGAACGGCCTAACAATCGGTATGAAACACGTTAGACAGCAATTGACCCAATGATAGGTTGTATTGACGAACTAGATCGTTATAACGACCATAGAATTTGCGAAATGCTGACTTCAATCGAGGCTGATGAAACCCCTGTACCATCAACTTGTTTGTAAGTAGCTTACCTCGATTTAATATTAAATCGTTCGGATATGTTCCGAACACGTTAGTAGGGGTGAATGATATAGGGATCATTTTTCTGTTCTATTTACATACTTAGGATTATCCAGTTGAACTCTAACTGTGTTCCCCTTAGAAAGCCCTTTAATGTGGCTCACTACAACCTGAAATAGCTTCTCAAATCAGTACAAATTGATTTAATCATAAAAGATATGATGAAATATAATAAGTATATAGGCCAAAAAGGCAGAAAATATGCAAATTTGGATAAAAACATGATTTTCAAAAAAAAAATTATTTCAACACATACAAGTAACTCGAAGTTCAAGGGACCTTGATAAAACTTCGAGAGATCGAGAGTTCGAAATTCGGAAATTGAAGGTCCGCCAGTATGGTTAAGATTTTACAGTAACCGGAAATGTATACCAACAAGATCATTAATCCGAGATTCCTCTGACTCTTAACCCCGCTTTTATTTTGTGACTTCTGCGGGGGAGAGTCAGAGCGGATTCCATATTGAAAAGTGGGAATTCAGCGACACCAGCTGGTGTCGCTGCTTTACCTACCTCTTACAACTTTATTTCGCGGACCCATCTTCCAAGACGCAAGGATTCAGTTATCGGAAGATTATTCTACAAATACATCATGATTAATACGATGCTATCGCCGTTAAAACGATGGAATTTTGTGTTTACATGTGCTGACGTCATGCGCAAAGAAATCAAATGGCGAGGCGGCAACCTAATTCAAGTGATGCTCCATTTGTCGGTGTTAGGGCCGTTTAAACGGCGATAGCATCGTATTAATCATGATCTATTTATAGATTTATCTTCCGTTAACTGAATTCTCACGTCTTGGAAGATAGATCCGCGAAATAAAGTTGTAAGAGGTAGGTAAAGCAGCGACACCAGCTGGTGTCGTTGAATTCCCACTTTTCAATATGGAGTCCGCTCTGACTCTCCCCCGCACATGTCAAATATAAAAGCGGGGGTAAGAGTCAGAGGAATCTCGGATTACAAGATCATATGATATCGTTTTGACATGTTTTCCTTCATATACACGTATCAACACTTCGCCGCAAGTTACGTCCCTTTGCGGGGTCAGCCAAAGGTCAATCGGTGAAAAATCCAGTTTTCCTTCTTTACCTTACCAAATGTAAGATGTTATTACTTTGAATTTTAGCCAATTACCAAGTTTTCATACAAGTTAATGGGTTGTCCCAATCTGGGGCATATTGTAGTTGACTGCAATTGATGGAAAAATAACAGATGTCAAAGCTACAGATAGGAAAATTACAAAGCCCAACGTAGGGAAATACGATTTTTATCCGGAAGATGGCGGACAAGGGACGTAACTTTCGCGAAGTGTTGATACGTGTATTCGTCAGGTACTTTGATATCAAAATAAAAAACCTATTTTGCATTAATAAAAACATTTCAAAGTTAATTTATGTATTTATTTGTTCTTTAATCATGCTTAGATAGGCATACAAACCAAGTTCAGATGATGCTTTACTATCGCAAACTAAACTGAGCACAATGTTATGTCGCTTTACCCAAAACAAGAATTCTAACGAAAGAGTAAAGCGATGTGTTAAAGTAACTTTACACAAAGAACAAACTCGAGAAATTCAACAGTCTGTAGATCTCTAGATTATCTATAAAACTTACTCTTTCGTTGTCACGTCAAACAAATTCTAGATTTCATTCATAGTCGGATTATATATTATTTTAATCAGCACGACTCAAAACCCCCTGCAGTGCAAGCTGGGTGTAAACTGACCAATTAACCAATTATATACTCAAGTGTGTCACCTCCACAAAGAAGTACCGGCGATGTTTCAACTATGTAAACACCTAATTACACTTCCGGCATTCAACAAAATCCAGGTAAGGCCCAAGCGGAAATTATTACACGCTTGTGTCAAAAAAATTCAGAACTATTTTTCTTAAATTTCGCACCACAAATCACCGCCTCCCTATAGAGACTGGTAGATGGATTGGTATTCCATATAATGAAAGATTTTGTGTTTTGTGTAACGAATCGAAATTGCAGACGAATTCCATTATATATTAGAATGCAGTACTTTGTCAAATATTAGAAAAGAATACCTACACAGTAGGTATTACACAAGACCTAATGTTATTAAATTTCATGAAATTATGTCAACCAGTAAGGTTAAAACACTTAAAAAACTCTGTATGTTTATCTCAAAAATCTATGAGTTAGTCTGTCCTCCTTAATATATTTTGTAAATACTTTTTCAATACATGTATATTGTATATTTGTACATACTCTGACCTTATTCTTACTCAAATGTATGTTTACTTAATGCACCTCATGTACCATGTATAATGTTGTTTGAGTGAATAAAATGAACTTGAACATGTAACGGTGGGTATACGCTACCCCCACTTCGAGAGATCAAGAGTGAAAAACAATGAAATGTGTTTTATGGGACCCAACTTCACTTCGAGAGATCGAACGTTCGAGAGATCGATAGTAAATTTGCTTTGTTATATAGAGAAAAAACTCGGGACCATGATTTCACTTCGAGAGATCGAGAACTTCGAGAGATCGAAGTTCGCGCCATCGAGAGTCACCTGTACATGTATGAACAAAAGACTGGCGGATTTGAACTCGAGATCTGCGGTTTATACCCACTGAGCTACGATGACAGACAAACAAATTGATCAATACGAATAATTTCACAAAACATTTAAAAATCGCCACATTGTGACGTAGTGTCATAACGAGTACAAGCTTCAGTGTAGTGAGCTACCTTAATCTCCCTTCATAATGAGATTGCTGGTTTTTGGCGAGTAGACGTTCTGGGAATAAACCCTTTCAATGCGATTTAGAACAATAGTTTCAATAATGCTAAACTTTGTTTGCGGTTTTGTCAGGGCACTATAATTATACACCTGAATGGTTTACATCGGTAACATTTGACTGCGGCATAATTATGTTATTCGCTCCGCGGAGCGAATCAGTTTGACATGCTTGGTTTATACGTGTTAACTATTGACTTTTTATAATCATGCTATTTATTCCGTTTATAAAAGCAAAAATCATTCATACACATTTACGGAATAAATGCTATATTTAAGTACGTAGAATACATGCTAATTCGTTCCGCGGAGCGAATAACATGATGATGCCAACAGTGCTCTTTTACAGCCAGATAAGAAAAATGATAGGGGGGGGGGGGGGGGGGGTATGTACATCCGAATACAGGCTGAAAATTTTAACGATTTCAAACTCAATTAACTGTAGCCAGGTGTTGGAGTTTGGATCCACCTACTTGT
Source organism: Ostrea edulis (assembly GCF_947568905.1). Classification (NCBI taxonomy): domain Eukaryota; kingdom Metazoa; phylum Mollusca; class Bivalvia; order Ostreida; family Ostreidae; genus Ostrea; species Ostrea edulis. Next base: position 40,173,533 of record NC_079173.1, read on the forward strand.
GGTTCAGGTTGTCTTGTGTCCTTTGTGTTTGTATGTCACGAGACTAGTAAGAGGTAGAGAGAAAGAGCGTATGAGAGAGAGAGAGAGAGAGAGAGAGAGAGAGTATGTGTGTCAGTTGTGTTCACATACCTACTAAAAACCATTTTTACCTGTCCGCCCCATACCTATGAGCACCGTCAAGGTTGCTGCATTGTATAGGGTTATGCAGACTGGTAAGATTTATCTATTATATTTATAGTTCAGAGGTTAATGCTATACATTCAATATAAGAAATCTTTCTAGTTTCTATGCATAAAGTTAATTTGGTGATACCTAGAGTTAGTGAACAGCATGTAAAGTATGAATGTTACGTATTTTGTACGAATGCTGTAGGTTTTTTCCATAGAATACAATATTTAGACACCCAAGAATTGTTCCTGATCTATCGATGGGTTACATAACAATTAAAAAGTATGTACACTGGCTTATACGTAATCAACAACATTGCTAATTTCACAAGTTAGTGTAACCAGATGACCTTAAGACTTGATTGTATTATCACTTATATTAGTCTTCCATTATCTTTATCGATTATATTAGCCTTAATTACCGATTATATTATTAAATTTACAATGTATGCGAGTGATGCAGGCCTGTGGAATCGCACTGATCATATTTAGTCATTTTAGCTGATGAAATTATGTAAGCCGCATTGCAAACAAATACATAAAGGTCACCATGTTTTGTACAACCTTTATGAGTAAAACTCGCGATACTGTTATTCCAGTACCTGCATCACCCATAGATGATTGGCACTTGGGACAGTTTTGTTACCAAAAATGTACACTACTGCAGCTGCGTTTATTATAGCGCATTAGTGTCAACAATGTTAATCACGTACCCATTTCATATATATATTTACGTTTGTAAATTTGTAAGGAGGAGAAGAGAATAGAACCTGGTATTGTATTTGAATGTTGCGGAGTTTGTGTTAGAAATAAACTTTGAAACCAACGCGAGTTGAGTATAGTTAAGACTTTGTTGGTGAAGTCTGAGTAATAAGACTTTGTTAGTATAAGTCTTCAGGTTAAGACTTTGCTGGAAGAAGTCTTAAACAAATAATCCGGTTAAATTAGATCTCCACTATGTCACAGCTATTTACTATACACAAAGGCTCATGTATAGTAAGCCTATACGCAGCAAGGGTCCAGTAAACCCCCCTTTTTTTTGGTTAATTGCATGCTTGGGTGGTTTTTGATTGGTCAAAGAGACTTGGAATTCACGGGGTACGCGTCTTGGCCGGTCATTTTCACAAGGAAATAACGCCATCTGGACGTCTATGGAACTACGTCCCATGTTTTTATATCATAGGTAAATATACCTGTATGACTTTTTCTAAGTTTATTGATTGATTATACAAGGTGATTATCATCGTTCAATTGTCTCATTGATTTATTTCTCTATCTCTTAGAATTTCAAAGTGTCATTTTTGCATTATAGTTTGTTATAAGAAATTTATCCGATACAAGTTGTCTATTAGTTTGAAAGGGTACTTGAAATTAGATTGTAATGTTGTACAGAAGGTTGTAAATACTTTGTATTATATGTACATAATCATATCAAAAGTGGGGTGCAAATAATGGTGCTTAATTTTAAAGAACTATGACTAATTTGGAGAGAAAAAACCAACACTTTAACGCCCATCTCTTTGATAATGTAAATTTTACGAGGATGCTAGAAGATGACCGACTTGTCACATATTTCAAAAGCTTATCATTTTACATTTATTGAACCATACATGTAATACAATGGTAGATTGCCATATACCATCGTCGGACGATGCATGTGTATATAAAATTGAATACGCTTAACCCGTAAAACAGCAAAACTAACTCAACGAAAATTGATTATCCCTGTCAGTATCAATCACATATTGGTGGGTTCATAAATAATTTTTCAGGAATTTAATTCTATACATGTATTTGTACAAATGTTTTAAGAAAACATGCATAACACAAATATAAATTAGGAAAAGGATTAAAGACTTGAATTAGCAAAATCTTGAGAGAGAGAGAGAGAGAGAGAGAGAGAGAGAGAGAGAGAGAGAGAGAGAGAGAGAACTGGCTGGGGGAAAAACCGGTCACAAGTATGTTTATATCTGTTACATAACAATTTCTGTCTGCTTCAACGCCCATCATCAATCATCGCTCCCTCGTGTCATGATGACTACGCCCATCGGGTGTCTGCACATAATCAACAATATTATATGGGGTAAGTGACTTGTACCATAGTTTGGCGTGCTTTCGTTTGTTAAAAGTGTGGGTTATTTGTACATAACCCACACTTTTCTTTAAACCCCGCCCACATTCTCGAAAAAAAAAAAAAAAATCACTGTCCACTGTATGAAGTTCCTACAGATCAAAATTGCACATATCAAACACGGATAACTGACTCAGACTAAGTTCTCCAAATACATTATAGATATTCGCACTGAATCTCATTTAAACCTTGATACAAGATAATATCGTCAATGGTCTCGTCCCAAAGATTTTCTATTTCCATATTCTCCTCAAGTCGAGAAACACGTGTACGTAGAAATACGGGTATCATTTATAAAGAGTTTTATAAAAGACCCAGTCACGTGATAAGAACGCGTTTGAGAGATAAACTTGTTTAGCGGACAGAGTGAATCAGACTTGCGTTTCTTTTATGGTTTCGCGTCTTACAATTCTTAAATTTTTTTTCTCTCTTATGTTTCACCATTTTAAAAAAAAATCTATTGTATATACATGTAAATGTTTTTCCAGCCAATTTAGTCAAAATATGTATTAGAATGAAGGATTCAAAAGAGTAACCACCATCGTCCGTTGAATATATTGCTAAATTTTTAAACAGAAAAATGCTCCAATGCAAGGTGAAGATAACGAACAGTGATCAATCTCATAACTCCTACAAGAAATATGGGTTCTTAGAATTTTATTTGAATTTTTTAATTTCAATTCTTTAAAGCCAATACCGGTACTAAAAGTCGGAGAATGCGTAAATGTTAAATAAAAATATCAAAACCAACAGTCCAAACATTTATATGCACTTTAAAAACAAATAATGAACATACATTTTTCGGTGATAGAAAGTCATTATGATAGAAATATATGGTGTACAAAGTGTAATGTAAAGACATAACAATTGGCATCATATTGTAAACAGGCGACCGCGCTTCCGAAAGCTATAATAAAATATAGTGAATAATAGTAAACTATGGTACAAGTAGTAGTTACCCCATATGATATTGTTGGTATCTGCACATAACCAACAATATTATATGGGGTAACTACTACACATACTTACTGGTATTCCTTAGATCTTGCTAACACGTTTCATAAAGTATCTCGGCGTGCAGCGTCGCAATTCGTACCCTCATGTATTTTCAAAAAGTGAAATTTGTTTTTAATTAACGCGTTTGAAATGTGCATATCATGCACAAAACGTGCATCGAATCAAATATCAGAATTAAGGGAAAGGCACATCGTTGCTTTTATGAACAAAATATTACTGATATCGTATTTGACAGCTAGTCTTTAACGACAACAATTAATCCTTGTATAACGATTGAGGTAACTCATTACACCAGATCTTTATTTAATGGATCGTTAAAACCCTCTTATGAAGTATAATTTCACCATCGAAAAATTGATACAAGCTCTAAAGTATTTTTTTTGTGTGTGTGTGTGTGTGTGTGTGTGTGTGTGTGTGTGTGTGTGTGATTTATCCCGGAATGATAAATATTGTATTTTGTAAGATAATCTAGAGTCCACATTTCGTTGTGATTTGAAGCACAATATGATATTCATATCATGCACCAAATCACAGCGTTTGGACCCAAGAATCTCTTATTTGCAAACAAAACAACCTTTTTCTCATTCCAGGAAAAGTCTTTTAAAAAAATCAATTAAAATAATTCAGAGCTTGTATCACTCTTTCAATGGTGGTATTGTTACGGGGTTGCAAACCGGTTCTAATGACCACACAGACCATCCGTGACAGGTTATGAGTTTATTGAAGAAATAAATCTATTTCTGACATGTAAATAGCAGCTCTGAAACATAATAAACAATTATAAGCATACACAATCACACACCACATAAAATATACAAATACTAGGGAAATAATTTCAATACAATGAACACAAAATTATTCGTCCATTATTTTGTGTAAAGTTTAAGAAAAATTATAAAATAACATTTAAATCTCAAAATGAGGCTCTTTACCCATAATGCATTTAAATATAATAAATCTTATCATTTATGACATTTATGCAAACTAAATGGTAAAGTACACATCGAACACACACAAAAGAAATTATATGACAAATACAAGTTAGACATCACAGAAATACATACAAAACAATGATCTTACCAGATATATGGTACCAGAGCCAAAATATCAAAAATAGGAAGATAACTGATTTTCAAGGAACCTGTATAAAATATTAATTCTATTTTACTCCTTTGTTAAATATGAAATAAAGTACATAATTTCATTTCTTTCATTCATTAACACATTCACACCAATAAATATGTTAAGATTCATTTTCTTACCTCAAGTCAGAAAAAAGATGTCAAAAGATATGCAAAGAAAACCACCCTTCAACACTCTGCTAGTGAATACAACTGACTATCTAAAAATCCAACAGAACTCACCAAACCCATGACATATAACCTTTGACACTAAGCCTAGCCAACCAAAATGAATTAAATAGACCATGAACAACAACTGCATGCATGGTTTAATCATAAGGAAAGCCATTAAGGTCATAATTACATTACTACATATCTAAATAGAGAAATATGGAAGACCATTATAGAATCCAATAAAAGTTTATGTTTTGCAACTTACATATTTTATTTACACTAAAAATAAAATAAATTATTGATATTAATTCACCCTACTACAGTATCATAATACACGTATGAACACTTTGCGAAAGTTACGTCCCTTGTCCGCCATGTCCCGGATAAAAATCGTATTTCCCTACGTTGGCCTTTGTAATTTTCCTATCTGTAGCTTTGACATCTGTTATTTTCCCATCAATTACAGTCAACTACAATATGCCCCAGATTGGGGCAACCCATCAACTTGTATGAAAACTTGGTAATTGGCTAAAATTCAAAGTAATAACATCTTACATTTGGTAAGGTAAAGAAGGAAAACTTGGTTTTTCACCGATTGACCTTTGCCTGACCCCGCAAAGGGACGTAACTCGCGGCGAAGTGTTGATAGGTGTATTCATAAGAGGTGTAATGAGCTACCTTAAACTCATATCAATCTATCACCCATCGCGAAGACAGTGGCCATTGAAGGCTAATTTATGACGTAACACCGTCGGTTCCGGTTGATTTCATCAGCAGGACTGAGTCACGAACAGTTCAGTTTGGAGCCGAAGGGATTTAAGCCCGTTCTTTCACAAGAAAAACGTTCAGTTGAGTCGCAGACCAGGCAGACGGTACACGTTTCTTCATAGAAATGTCTCAACCTCAATTTCTCATAACTCAAATGATGGATCCACAGTTCACATAGTCTTTTCTTTTCAAAAGACT